>NC_028453.1:15331847-15495299 GCF_000263155.2 Setaria italica
CCTGTATGGCACATTAACTTTGTAATCATTCCTCAATCTTCTAATCAATTCTTTTACCCGAATGTTTCCATCTTCCTTCAGCCAGTCTACCACTTTACTGCAGACCCACTCTTGTGTGATCCCTACACACACACTAATACATGTGCTAGTCTAATATTCATGTGTGTCCTCACATGAACTCCGACTAGGGACAACTTTAGAATAACCATACAAGTAAAGAGTTTCACATACAATTCACATAATTGCAAATCAATTTAAGTAGCCTTCAATGGATATTCAATGAACACAATATACAAATCATGGATACAAATGGAATATCATCATCTCTATGATTGCCTCTAGGGCATACCTCCAACACCTATACCTCCCTGGATCACTCTTCTCAACTAAGTAATGGTACTCATGCTTAGCAGAATGAGAAGCTAAAGCAATCTTAAATGCTTTCATGTTTGAATACAAAGTGCCTACATCCATAGGTGGGTTCTTCTTGTCGTAATTGACATCAGGCATAGGTTCAGGGCCTCTATCTGTAACCATCTCTTCATCAGACTCATCATCAGAACTCTCATCTGACTCAGAGCAGATTTCATCCTCAGAAATCTCAGCTTCCCTTCCTTTATTGCCAGCTTTAGGATTTGGGGGAGGTGGAGGGTAGTTGGGACCAAGGTCAAGATATAGCCCTTCATCATCAACGCCCACATGCTCATAGATTGAGTTTGGGTTAGCTAAGATTTCAGGTTCATCATATTGTGTGTGTGTACTGTTGCCTGCTTCACCTAGGATTGGGGATGCAATAGAAGGGGTCACTAGGGGATCAACAGATTTGTCACTGCTACCAAACTCCCAAACTGGAATGATAGGAGGATCAACACTTGGCTTATGATATGCAAAAGTGAGGAAGCAGCATTTCGAAACCTTATGTTTTTCAAACATTTCAAGCAAATCTTGGTCAGTACAGACTTGGATGTTGACCTTAGTGTCCATGTAGTAATAAAAAACTTTAACTAAGTCTCCATAGCCATGAGGATTCTTGTCAACAACTTCAGCAACCAGGGATCTGAAGTTAGTTCGATCAGCATCAACAACTTTGCTCAGCTCATACTACCGAGTTCGACAATTGTGAGCAACAATCCGGATTTCTAAGTTGTAGCTACTGTTGGGGTCCATCCTACAGATGAACAAGGAGCAGGGAATCAACACTACAAGCATGGTGACGGTGCACAGGCGCAGGGCTAAGGGACCTAAGACCACGCAAGCGAGAGTACTCCGCAAGCCAAGGGGGGAAGCATTTGACTTACCCGTCTGGAAGCCAATCCGGTCGATCCCCGACGCCGTTGTTCCCTGCCATGAGAAGCCGTGTCAATCCACTAATCCATGCACGGGGGCTTCGTCTTCTTCTCCAGAACGCCTTCTTCTCTCCCCGCCCCACCCGTCAACGCCGCCACTGACTAAGGTTCCACTGCCGCCGCTACGATTTCGCCGCCGCCGCTACGATTTCGCCGCCGCTAGGGTTCGGCAACGGATAGAGTGGGAGGAGAGTGAGAGATGCCGGTCAAAATTGGTCAACACAGCCTCCGCGTATATGCCTTAGAGACTAAGTGTACACTGGACATTTTCGATGCCCGGGGCCCGCTTGTAAGAGCTCTCAAACGGCCAAAACCGAACGGAATAGGGACGGAATGGCATGGAGAGACAAACCAAGATGCACTTGGGCATACAGGTGTCGACAAACTTTTTAGGGGTATGGAGGTTAGACCCAACTTTCATAATGGCACACAGGTAAAACCCTCGCAATATAATGGGTTTCACGTTATTAACAGAGATCATGAAGGGATGTGACCTAAATTTTATTTTGAAGGAACGAATGGTCGCCTGCTATCGAATGGGTTCAACTCGAGGAAGAGGAACATGCATGATTACATGAGATGACACAGAGAATTGGAAGTAGTTTCATACTATACTGAAGAAAGAGGAACACCATACCAGCAATGAACTCACATGTATATATTTAGCTGATGGATGGTGGGTTACATAGTACTGATTTAAGTATCACGCACAATATTACACTGCACACATAGAACCACGCACTCCGTAGATGGACGACCAGAACACAAGCAGGTTTACATATAAAGATACACATATACAGCGGCAGGTTGGAATCGTCTGTTATTCAGTTATCTATATGGATCCCTGGAATTTTGACATATAGGAGCGACCTTTACCTATGTAAAAATTCAGCCATTAACGCAATTGGCTACGCAGTAGTTCATGCAAAGGTTCTTGCATTTATTGTAGTACGCCTGCTTGCAGCTCAGGCAGCCAGGGGACGTGGCGTTGCCGCAGGCGCTGCCACAAAAGCTGCTCGTGCAGCCACCGGTTGAAGAGCTGCACATCTGGTCACACTGGCTGCAGATCAGCTGCGAAGCCGCGAAAGAAGAAAGGACCAGCATTATGCAAACGACGGTGATGGTTGCCACCTTCAGTGAGGAGGCTGCGCCGGAGGCCATTCTACGCGATGCTTTTGTAGGGTCAAAGCAAAGCTATCTAGAGCTAGGTATATCTATACAAGGAGTACGAGATCAGATGCTGCTACGGCGATTGTATATATAGGAGGTGGAAGGCCGTTCCACAACCATCTTGCTGGTAGATATTGACGTCAACAGGTGGATATAAAAGTTTATGAAATGTTTCCCCGTTCTGCACGTCTACAAAGTCAGAGCTTCTAATTTAGCTCTGCCTATATAATATATACTTGAGCTAGGACGACGTCCGTACCAACTTGGTTTAGCAGTGCCCGGATTCTATCATATAGAATCTTGGGCAAATTGCAAAAACCTACAATAATCGAATTGATTACATTAAGCAAGTTGCATAAGAAAATGTTATCACAGTATGTCACATCGCAAAGTGATTACCTTGCAATCTACAATAAAAACTAAGTTACATTAATTCATTTTGCGATCCAGCAGGAAGGGTGGAGAGAGCTCAAGAAGAGCACAAGGAGCCTGGTTGTCACCGGCCAGCGCGCTTTTTATTTGAAACAGTCTCTTCCAGTGTACAGTTTCTTCCAATGGCAGTAGTCCTTCCCAGAAGCAATCGGCCTGTTCGCTTCAACTTATTCAGCTGACTTATCAGCCACCAAACAGTATTTTCGTCTCACAACGAATCAGCCGTTTCAGCTTTTCAGCCGGCTTATAAGCTGAAGCGAACAGGCCCAATCTTACGGGTCAACGGTCAGCAGTATTATTCCAGCGTATCCTTAATCATCATCCTTATTTCTCTGACATAATTGGATAATCTTTTTATCCTTGTATGCTCCGCCAATATTGACTTCAAAGGAGGATACGTAGTGCTTAAAACAAGCTTTGTCAATCACGCACATACCCAATTTTTACGTCAATCACGTATCTAAAGTCAGCAGTGCAAGCCTCTGGACTCTCCCTTTGTTTCTTCCTGGGCGATAGATGCAGGTCCAAAACTATCAGCTGTTTTCGCAGTACACCGTGTACTTACCCATCTCCACAGCTGTTTGCCTGTTCTGAGTTCTGACTTCCGAGTGCAGGGGAACATGGGCTAGGAGCATAGAGAGAGCAGCAGAGGGCCCTGAGAGCAAGCAATGGCGTGCTTTGTGGTCTTGACGCTTAGAACCGAGAAAATGGGAATTCTTGCAGTTTGCAGCAACGTGATTGATTGAGAAAGCCAGTGCATCCTGTTTGATGCGAATACTAGAAGCAGGAAGCTTCTGGTGAAGAATTTCATGCAGGGTGTGTAGTTAGCACTTATTAGGACAAAAGCTCCTACATGCGTCCGCCAGTGATTCTGACTGTCAGAAAGCACGCATCAAACAAAAAGTGTTGCATTGCCTTCATTCACAAATTTGTATCTTGTTACAATTACGCGTTCAAAAGCAGTTTCTGGTTTTATTTATAATTATCTGATGCATCATCCGAACAGGTTTCCTAACACTAAAGATGGGCTACTGCATCATTTCCAGATCACGGAATGGTTAGAATAACTGCGACCTGTAACACCCTTTTAATCCTTTTTTGTGACGGAAACACACAGGAAAAGTAAACTATCTGCAGGGGCAGCTGAAACATGAGGGCTTGTCTCGCTGAGTTGGCGCTCAATGGTTCTCACGACCTCATCCATAACTTCTTCCGAATGTCCAAAATGCTGCTTGATTGTTGGCTCGAATGCAGCCCTCGCTGCGAGTGCCCTAATCCTGGGGGTGTTCATGAGTACGTAAAATGAATCCAGCATTTCTGTGCTGATCACACCCTATCGGATCAGAAATGTGTTATTAGATAAATGCAACCCTCAGAATGCAATATGCATTTACATGAGCATGGAAGTGTGTACACAAAAAACAAATTGTAGAGAATTTACGCACCCTTGATGCCATATCATTTAAAGGAATAAATGGAGCATCCCATGGTTGAATGTACAGATAGTCATTGTCACTCGAAGGCCTGCCTACCATGCAAAGCACCATTTGACCCATAGAGACCAATTCTTGAGCCCTTGTTTTCAAGAAAGTTGTGAAATCCTTTCTGAATTGTCGCCCACAAGCCTGATCAACGAACGGCCTCCTTGCTCGCCTGAGACCCTCATCGCTTTCATACATAGGGATTCTATTTTTCTTTAGATCATCAGGCACCTGTTATTGCAATATGTGTTTGTAAAGCTCCAGAAAACTGTTGAACAACATTTCAAGTGACTACCTATATAGCTTACCTCTGATAGTAAATTCAGGCTATTTGATGATAAAACTAGATTCACGGACTTACTTGTGAAGAGTCTTTTGTAGAATAGCAGCAACAACTGGACTAAAACATTGTTGTGTGCTCTGCTGGAATGTATTCAAGATCTTTGCAACATTATTGGAGTCATTGTCAGGGAGATCATTCAGAAACACAGATATCTCTGGCAATTCTTCCTTGTCCATACAATGGCGAAAAATTACCTCAACTGCAGTTTCGACAAGTGTCAATGTGTTTGGGCCAGAAGCACATCCCAAGTCAGTTATAACCACTTTTCTGAGGGTTTTGGTATATTTCCACAATCTTGTGACAGCCTATAGTATCAAAGGCTTCATCCTATTTTGCCCTGCATTCTGCTAGGAGGAAAGTGTGGATTACTTACGTTTCCTAAAAACCAAACAGGACAAGTCTGCTCCTTAAAAACAAATATTTAACAATACGCCTGTTTGGAACAAGTGGATTGCTCTAGGAAAATTCAGGAATTTGTTTATGTATATCATAAACCTTACAGATTTGGACTCAAGAACTCCTTTTTCAGATAGGGCCTGCCTAGAGAGGATTAACAGAACGAAATTTTTGCACACTATATTTGGGACCTTCCATCACTTGCGCAACAATCAAATATGTGAGATATTAAGAACAACGCAGGAGGAGCAGGAAAAAACTTACAAGGTATGAGTTCGGAGGTTACCTGAGTGATAGAGTTGCGAGCATAGCTCGATTCTCTCTCTCCCCTGTTCATGTGCAGAGATTGCTCAGGCCATTGTTCTATGGGAATTATTGTGTTGACGAAGGCAAGCTCAAGGCGGCACCTACAGAACTTGGCGGTGCTAAATGTCAACATCAACAATGGCCAATCTCTTCGATTCAAGCAATCTGGCACATCGAAAAGTTCTTGAACAGTTGTGAACCAACCCTTTCATTAAACAGAACCAAAAGACTGCTTAAGAGTCTTTAGCTAAAGACAAGCTGAATATATGATTAAACAAGTCAGCATCATTATTTAGTGTTGAAGTATAACTTAGTGGTCTACCTTTTCTTATCAGCTCAAGATTCTTGGTCAAACTGGTTGCAGCCACGCAAATCAATATGCCATTAGGGCTTGAGGTCTTGAGTTTGAATCATGATCAGCACGATTGACTAAAATAGTTACTTTGAATTATTTTCAAGACCTTTTCCCATCAATTGTAGTTTTGGCTTGAATGATTGGTGTATATAACTCAATATTTATTGTAGTTTCTTGAAGGCCAGTTAGATGATCCAATGATTCAGCATTATTATTAAAGTGCAAAGAAATGAAGCCGGCCAGATGATCCAAGTCAGCATCATTATTTATGTAATTAGTTTAAAGCTAGGTTAAGTAGCAGGTGGGGTCAACTGAGCCTATTTTAGACTTAACGTATGAAGGCAAACCAGATGTTCCAACACTTCAGCGTAATCATAACTCAAAATACATAGCCAAATAATTAACCTCAAGCCGGCCGGATGATTCAAATCAGCATCTTCATTCAACAACGGAGAAAGGGCTTTCGGTCACCCACAGATATACCTGTCAGTACTGGTTGGTAACATCAAACTGGTACTATGCTTATACATTAGTATCATTTGGTATTATCATCCAGTACTAATGTTTCTCCAGCTTTAGAAGAATCAACAGGTAATAAAGGGTAGGCATCACCGGTGGAAACTCACTTTTAGTCCCGGTTGGTAAGCCACATAGCTCCCGAAGGACCAATTGGGACTAACAATTCAGGATAAAAGGGGATCCTCTTTAGTCCCAGGTCATTCACCCAGGACTAAAGACTCCATTTAGTCCTGGTTGGTAATACCAATCGGGATTGAAAAGGTTAAAAAAAATGGGCCACTGCGCCATCCTGCTTGCTCCCACTAAGCCAGGCCAGACCCTCACGCGCCGGCCGCGAGGAGTCACGCCCCCGCCGGAGGCCAGGCCGCATCGGCCGCTTGGAGCCGCGCCCTCACCGGAGGCGTGGCCGTGCGCTGCTCCTACCGACTAAAGAGCTCTAACAGACTACAAAATTTAAACCTGGGACTAAGGGAGTACTAAAGCTCCTTTAGTCCCGGGTCAAAAATAACCGGGATAAAAAATATTGGATGGAAGGTCTCTCTACCAGTTTATATTAGTCCTAGTTTGTGTTACTACCCGTACTAAATGGTGGAATGGTTTCCACGGGTATGTGCAGTTGGTGTAGGTGAGATGGTAAGCAAAGTACGTGCGAGGCAAGAGATCCTGGTGGGTTTGAATTTTAGGCACGCATATGTGTGTAGTAAATGGTTTTTCAACCGGTACTAATAGGGTATTAATAATGAGTTATCTAGCAGTGATTTAGTAATAAGCTTAATGCAGGGTAGACAAAGCCACAGAGGGTACATGACTGAGCATCTACCTCCTATTTGGACTTCGTATAATTGAACTGTTTTTTTTTGTCATATTGTAAGCCGTGACAGCCATAACATTATTATTACGTATACAGCCCGAAATAAAGTAGTGACTAGACCTTCTTTTTGAGAGACACACAGAGCAACCTGCGGGGTTCCCGCCCTCACGTGCCACTCCACAGTTCTCTCAAACTCTTCAACAACTGCTGCCTGCGACCCAAAGTGCTCCACGATTATTGGCTCGTACGCAGCTCTAGCGGCGAGATCCATCATCTTTGGCTTAATGGAACCTTTTTCCACGTCACTAATGACATCATGCACCTGTATCTTGTTGATCGAGAAGGAGCTCTGATCTTCGACGATCTCTCTTAACTCCTTATCAGAAGGGCCATACATCGGTATGTAGAATGAATCTAACTTTTCTCTGCCGACGGCACCCTGCTAATGTATGAAAGTAAAATATATATATTAGTGGAAAAATATGAAAAATGTTTCTTTAGTAGTAAAGCAAAGGCGTCAAGAAGAGGTCGAAAACTAACACAGCTTTGGTGCCTGTTATTGCAAATGTAAAATTAAACTACAAAATATTTGTAGCGAATGGACAGACTTACTACAGTGCTTACCTCCGACAGCCATTGTACACTGCTTGACGCAAAAGCTAGATGCACAGAGCTACTATTAAAGACCATCTTGTAGAATGAACCAGGTACAATAGCAGTCAGAACAGGACCAGAACTTCGTGCATTTTTTTGGAATGCAACCAGGCGCTTTGCAACATTGTTGAAATCATTGCCTGGAAGATCATTCAGGAGTACACATAGCTCCGGCGGGACCTTCTGGTCAAGCGCACAGTAACAAAAAATGGCATCGACAGCCATTGAGACAAGTGACACTGCATTCGGGCCCGAGGAACACCCCAGGTCTGTAATCACCATGCTGCTGATGGTATTGGTATATTTACTCATCAAGTCAGTGACAGCCTCCTCTACAGTATGCTTCATCCTCTTCTGCTCCGCACTCTACAATACATTGGTGAGCAGAAATTACATATCAGGTCAGCTCTGCTGGAGCTAGAAATCATTATGTAAAACAGAAAACGTAATTTAATTATGTTGCTCTTCTGTCCCATTCTATGCAGAAATCGCATGACATACGCCATACCAACAGGAGGAAGATAGAAAGGAATTGTAACAGCTACAGCACACCTTTGCATGGAAAGCAGCAGCGTTTGATTTTTCATTTTCTTTCATCATTTCCAGAATATTCGAAGGAAAATACAAATGATCTCAACAAAGATAGAATAATGAAAGGAATGACGATACGAACGACAGTAAGATTCAAAAGGATACCTGAATGTTAGAGTTACGGGCATAGCTCGCTTCTCCTTCACCCTGGTGGCCTGGTTCATGTGCAGAGACTGTAGGGAGGCCATGGGTTTCGTGAAACAATTTGGTCTTTGTTCTGGTAGAGGCAAGCTACATGCTAGCTAGTCTGCTATATCCTCACATTAAATTTGCTAAAAGTCAACACTATGGATGCCACGACCTCCTTGATTTTGGTGATTATTTTTGGACTTCGAAATTTCTTTGATCAATCATTCAGTTGGGAACTGCTCCAATTCATTTTCAAATCTTATCACATTGTTTATTAATTTAACATGCAACAGTTTGGTAAGTCTCTCTCGTTGCTTCTTCGCGGCATCGGGCAGCAACGGGCAGCGCGCGATGGTCCGCAAGTGACTTGCAAGCCGTCGAAATCCCCTCCGCGCGTCGCAATGCCATCGAGGAAGAAGAAGCAGCAGGGGAGGGCGCGGGGAGCTTCCCGTCGGTGACCACCCCGGTCCCGACGTCCACTTCTCCGGCGACGGTCGCCCGGCTCGTGGGCCTCTCATCATCCCTAGTGGTCGGCCTCCCTTTGGTTGGTGTTTTTCCCCCTTCTCCTGGTTCTTCTTGGGTAAGATCCCATGGCTTCTTTCAAGTTTGTGCAGAGTCATGGCATTGCCTTCGCCGCCAAGGTGAGAGATTTGCTTGGATCCCAAGTGGTCCATCCTCCGTCTGCTCAGCATCAAGGTTTTTCTCTGGTGATAGCATTCAGCAGGAACAACTTCAGATTGACTTCGGCTTCTGTGAGTCTTTGCCTTCAAGCGGTCCTTGGCGGGCATGCCTCTGGTTTTCATGTTTCTCACCTGGATCAACAAGTTTACAAGTTTCAAGTGTCCTCCAAACATGTTGGCTTTCTTTGTCTGGACCTCAAGGATTTCTCTTGCGATGGTTTTCATGTTGGGTTTTTCTTCAACAATTCCTCCGGTTTAGCGCATGCATACTCCTTTGCCAAGAAAGATTCTGGACCTGCTTATCACTGGGAGCTTGTGCGCCCCAGAAAAGGAAAAGCAGTTTCTATCTCTGATGAGTCAAACTTGAACTCTAATAGCTTTTGGAATGTTGAATTCAAGAATACTGCTCGTTATGGTAAGATGAATCAAGCTTTCCCCGGTCATCGATCTAATGGAAGCTCCTCTCAAGCAGCTAAGGATTTTCGTGCTGATAGTTCGCCTTCTTTGGCACCAAAAGCTTATCATTCTTCTGGTTCTTCTCGATCTTTTGTGGATGTTGTTAAGATGAATTTGGGTAACGTTGCTCCTCTCTCTGGTGCCAATTTGGTCCCCCTCGGATGTCGATCAATCCACCGCAATTCGGTCTCTCTTGGTGGCGCCCAGTTGAATACTAGAACTTCAATTTTGGCTCCTAAGAAAGTTAGGCCTTCAGTGTTCCAACATCTGGTTTTTCCAAATTCAAATCGGTCAAGGTTGTTGGAAAATAGGTCGGCCGTAGCCTGTGGGCCGATAGCTTCTAGGATCTCTAGCTCTGCCTTAGCTGGAAACAGAGATCTCATGTGTTCCCGATGCCTATCTCCCAACCACCAAAGATCCTCCTGCGTCAACCGTATCTGTTGCTGGCACTGTAAAAAGAAGGGTCACACCCATAATGACTGCAAACTTTACCATGATCTCCAAAGCTTCATTAAACGTTGTGGTGACTCCTTCGGCTGCGCATTTTCCCCAAGTCTCTCAGCTGGTGACTGGCCCTCTAATTGCCATCTCACCTGGTTCAGGGCCGGCCCATCTTCAGGCTAGCGGCCCACCTCACCTGCCCAACCTTTTGCTCCCCCGGCTAGCATCGCAACCGTCGCTCCTGCTCTGACCCCTTCATCTTCGTTGGGTCCCCCCCCTTTGCGACAGCTCTCCCCAACCCCAGTGAACCTCTCCACCTGCCACCTTCTACCACTCCCCCCAGCACCCATGGCTTTTCTCAATGTAGACCCCCAGCCGATGATGCTCGTCGGTTTCAATAGGGTCATCGTTCAAGGCCGCCAGCAGTTTGCTAGGGTTGTTTTCCCCAGGGCGACGCCAAGAAACGAGAATATGGCAATTGTCACTATAACAAATCTCCCCCCTGGTGAGATCCTCTTTGGTCCTCTGTGTAATGTCATCTTACAGTTCTTGGAACATGATTTGGGTCTAGAGGTTCTAGATATCCAGCGTTGTCCTTTTGGAAGGGGGCAAGCTTACGTTCGGATGGGTCGACCGTCAGATAGAGATGCCTTGATTGCTCAAAGTCCCCATTTTCGCAACGGGTTCGCCTTTTCTTTTGTACAGCACAACAGAGCTGCTAATGCTAGGAGGGTTAATTTCAACAGAGAATGCTGGTTAATGCTCATTGGGTTTCCTCTGGATAGCTGCACAGTCCGTGAAATTGAAGATGCCATCCGATCCTTCGGCAGGATGATCCTTTGGAAAAAAGATAATGTGCTGGCAAGAATAATTATAAAAGCAAGAGTGACGGGGCTCATTGATATACCGCATTATCTTATCTTATCTGAAGGAGATGATTTTGAAGGAGTCTCGTACACGGTTCAATGTGAAATTTTACAGCAGAATTTGTTGGGGGGCCTACTGCAGGATGAGGATATACCCCTAGGTGGGCTAGATGACAATTTTGTGTTTCCAGGCATTCAGCCTCAAGCTCCACCAAATCAGCTCGGTGACTTTCATAACCCGGCCATTCAGCAGGATGAGGGTATTCCTGATCTGAATGACAACCCACAGGACAATCAGAACAATCAGGAAGACGAACTCATGGAGGAAATGGGTGAAGAGGAAGAATTAGATGATGAAGTCATGTTAGATATTCTTTTGGAGGAAGCTCAGGCAATACACTAGGAAGAAGAGCCGCAAGTGTGACTGGATCTTCACCTCCACTTGTCTCCACCGCTTCAGGCTTCTCCATCTCCTGACCTGGATGCTCCACTGCTACCTATGGTGGTCTTCAATGAGGGATTACCTCAAGCTATAGTGCAAGATCCCATTGCACCACCCCCCCCCAACAAGTGGGTCAGCCTTTGGATTTTCATGCACAGCATTTGGGGGCTCAACAGGGAAACTTGGTCCAGATGGGGGCTCAGGAAGGGAACCAGGATGCCCAGGAGGTGGTTCTTGGGCTGCCGGCTCCTGTTCAGGAGGAAGTGATCTTCGGTCATAACGTGGCCTAGGAGGGTCATATGTTCGTTAACCTCAACATAAACATGGTCCTCACTCAAGACCAGCATGTGAACCACAACCACCTGCCCAAGAATGTCAAGGACAGAATGTCTCCGCTTTTACCAGACTGCCTCTCCCTACCCAATGGTTTTAATATGGGAAAACGAAGGTCTGGCCAGAACCCCAATATTTTAGGACTTTGGGCCCAACATTTCTCTCCTGTTGGCTGTCCTGAGCAGGTGACCCAGATACCCTCTGATTGGGCTGCCTTCTTCATCAACATGCTCATGTCTCCAGAACACTTCGATTGGGCCAAGCAGTTTCTGGCCTCCAAGACCTGGGAATTCCTGCTCTCGTGCTCCAACTCAACAGCTATGATGGCCTTCGCAATACCTCTGAAATGTCCAAGCTCTAGCCCCCTCATCTGCTCGCTCCCCCAGGAAGAGGTGGGAACTTCGACCCCTGGAATTAGCAAGACAGCTGAAGCTGAAATGAAGGAAGCAAGGACACACAAAAGAGCTAGAATCCGATTGGGTACAAAGGCCACACCGGAGTGTGAATCTTCGGTCAGAAGGAGTGACCGCATCAAAGCTAAGAACAAAGGCTTCCGCAGATCTTCTTGCCAGGACAATACCTGCTTAGCCTGCAATGCTTGCCCACCAACAATCAATGCTGAAGTTATTCAGAGCTTAGGAACAAAGGTTTGTGCGCTCGACAAATCCAAGGTTTGCCCGGGAAAGCTGTTCTCCAACCCTGGATCTCAGAAGCCTATAGGGAAGACGATGGACACAAGAAGCACTGAAGCTTCCAGCAAGGGGAAGGAGGCCCTGTCAGAAGTTTTGTCCAATAGCTCTACCGGCGCATAAGGCGACCCGAAGCTGCTGAAATGATATTGTCTTTTGTTCATTACTGGGGTTTTCTTTGGAGCCGCTTGATTAGTGCCTCTATAATGAACTTTGTTATGTTATTCCTTGAACCTCTTATGGCTCCTCTTACTAGTGGTCGGTTATGTTCTTTGACAGATTTTGGGCTATATGTGCTTCAGACTTTTGTTCATCAGTGGTGCCTTTCTTATTCTCCTTTTTCTTTTTGCTTCCTATGCTTCACTAAGCTAGGCGTAATGGCACAGATGACTCATCCCTTCGTTTAAATGACTGCTAAAAGATCTTGGAATATTCTGTCTTGGAATGTGAGGGGTATCAACTCTGTGACTAGATGGAATGCCATCAGAAGCAAAATAGCTGAATCTAAGGCTGATATTATTTGCTTACAAGAAACTAAAAGAGACTCTTTCTCTGAAGCCTATCTTAGGAATTTCTGCTGCTCAAAATTCAACCAGTACGATTTATTTCCGTCAAATGGGAATTCAGGGGGCCTGTTGGTCATTTGGAACAATGATAAGCTCAGAGGTGAACCTCTCTTTCAGAATAGATTTGCTCAGTCCATCGAGTTCCATTGCAAGTTCTCCGGGGACTCCTGGATTATAACAAACATCTACGCACCCTGTACCCCAGAAGGAAAATCTGAGTTTTTAAGGTGGTTCAAACGAATTGACATGCCTGATGAGGAACGTTGGTTAGTTGTGGGGGATTTTAATCTTTTGAGAAGGCCGGAAAATAGAAACAAGCCAGGGGGCAATCTTCAGGATATGTTCCTCTTCAACGACGCCATCAGCCGTTTAAGTCTAAACGAAATTCAGTTGAAAGGAGGGAAATACACCTGAACTAACAAACAAGTCAGTCCCCTTCTGGAGAGATTAGACTGGTTTTTTTCTTCCTCATCCTGGATCTCCAAATACCCCAATACCAGCGCCTCTATCCTCTCCAGAGATTCATCGGACCATAATCCATGTGTAATTTCAGTTTCAAACCACATGCCAGTATCCCAATTGTTCCGATTTGAAAACTATTGGTTGCATCATGAGCAATTCCCAGCACTCTTGCAAAGGGGATGGAACTATGATCCCCCTTACAGTAACAAGGCTAGGATCATTGGAGCTAAGTTCAAGAATCTGAGAAAGGAGCTCAGATCTTGGAAATCAGATCTACAAAGTTTAGCTAAAACTATTCAAAACACCAAAGATGTGCTTCTCTTCCTTGATGTCATGGAAGAATTCAGAGACCTATCTCTGGATGAATGGAATTTCAGGGGCGTAATTTCATCACATTTGACCTCTCTTTTACAACAACAGAAGATTTACTGGAAGCAGAGAAGCTCTATCAATTGGGTTAAACTGGGAGATGAAAGTACTCACTTCTTTCATGCAAGAGCCTCTATTAGAAATAAACTCAATCATATTACCTGCCTGCAAGATCAAAATGGTCAGCAAATAAAGGATCACCACGCCAAAGCCACCTTGCTGTGGGAAGCCTTCAGAGACAGAATGGGAAGAAGCAATTTCTCTCACATGTACTTTGATCTCCAATCTCTTCTAACTCCCTCAGATCACCTGGATCTGTTAGAAACACCCTTTTCAAGACAAGAAATTGATCATATTATTAAGGATTTACCTGCCAACAAATCCCCTGGTCCAGATGGTTTTAATGGTGAATTTATAAAGAAATGCTGGCATCTGATAGCTCATGATTTCTACTCTCTTTGCGATGCCTTTTATGATGGGGAAGTATGTGTAAGGAGTATCAATTCTTCATATATCACTCTCATCCCGAAAAAGGACTGTCCATTGGAGGTGGGGGACTTCAGACCAATATCTCTCCTTACCTCATCAATCAAGCTTCTCACCAAAATTCTAGCTGAGAGACTTCAGAAGGTCATCCCAAGGCTGGTTCATAAAAATCAATATGGTTTCATCAGGTCCAGAAGCATCCAGGATTGCCTGGCTTGGGCCTTTGAGTTCTTACACATCTGTAAAGCCTCTAGGAAGGATCTTGTCATTCTTAAATTGGACTTTGAAAAGGCCTTTGACAAAATAGAGCATCGGGCAATATTGGAAATCCTAAAGCATAAAGGTTTCGGGAACAGATGGATCAAATGGATTGAAAGTATTCTTACCTCAGGAACCTCTTCGGTAATTTTGAATGGGGTACCTGGGAAAGTTTTCCATTGCAAAAGGGGAGTCAGACAAGGTGATCCACTTTCCCCACTCCTCTTTGTGTTAGCGGCAGACCTCCTGCAGTCCATTCTCAACAAAGCCAAAGAGGAAGGTAGGATTCGACTACCCATTGAAAACGGGGCGGGCACGGATTTTCCAGTTATTCAATATGCAGATGACACCCTGTTAATCATGGAAGCAGATCAGAGTCAACTCCTACACTTAAAATCCATCCTAGACATGTTTGCAGAATCCACTGGCCTGAAGGTCAACTTTGCCAAAACAGTTATGGTCCCCATCAACACGAGTCCAGAAATCATGCATGACCTTGCTAACTTGCTCAATTGTCAAGCTGGCTCTCTCCCCTTTACCTATCTTGGCCTGCCCCTGGGGATGACCAAACCGAAGATTGAGGATTTTCTTCCCGTTATTAAGAAGGTAGAAAGGAAGTTGGGTGGTATTTCTACCAAGCTATCTCAAGGAGGAAAGTTACAACTTGTCAATTCGGTCTTAACATCAACGGTAATGTTTCACATGGCTACCTTCAAGCTTCCAAAAGGGGTCATTGCCCAGATTGATAAATTTAGAAAGCACTGCCTTTGGCGAGGTTCGGATTTGACATCTAGGAAACCATCTAAAGCGGCTTGGCCTTTGGTGTGCCTGCCCAAGAAACAAGGGGGTTTTGGGGTCATCAGCATCAACACTCAAAATGAAGCCCTCCTGCTCAAATTCCTGCATAAATTTTTCTCCAAAGTAGATACTCCCTTGGTACATCTTCTCTGGGAAAGCTATTACCAACATGGTAACCTCCCTGGAGGGCGTAGGAAAGGTTCCTTCTGGTGGCGAGACATAGTGAAACTCATTGACTTATACAAGGGGATAGCTTCTGCTAGAGTTTCGGATGGTAGTACAGTTTTGTTCTGGAAGGATACTTGGAACAATCATCTCCTATCCCGTGATCTTCCACAGCTAGCTTCCTTTGCAAAAGATGAAAGAATCACACTCAAGGAGGTTTTACAAGGCCATTTGCTCAATACAGCGCATCTTCCTTTGTCAGCAGAGGCACATGGCCAGTTTGCACAATTACAAGAAATCTTACAACAGATAGACAATCCACAGCCTCAAGACCTATGGGTTTACAACTGGGGTAATCCTATCTTCTCAGCTTCCAAGACATACAAAACCCTCATCGGAGAAAGAGGAGCTCACCCGATTCACAGTTGGCTATGGAGATCAAAATGTCAAAACAAGCACAAAGTTTTCTTTTGGCTACTTATCCAAGACAAAGTTAATACCAAAGATGTCCTCAGCAGGAGGTCCATGGTTTTGGAATCCACAACTTGTGAAATGTGCATCCTACAAAAACGTGAGACAACAACACATCTCTTCCTGCGATGCAATTTTGCCAAGGCCTGTTGGCGCTCGGTTGGCATCACTTTCCCCTCCACCAGATCGGCCACCTCCATCTTCAATAGTATTCGAAGACAGCTGCTTTTGCCTTTCTCTATGGAAATCATAATTCTCATGACTTGGAGTATTTGGACAACCAGAAATGATTGGACTTTCAATAATGTGGCTCCGACGATCAGGGACGTCACAAGGAAATTTGTTTCAGAATTTCGTCTGGTAGCTCTTCATAGGGCTAGGACCCATTTGCAGCTCCTGATGTTAGACTGGGTAGACGCTTTGTAACTTGCTGGTTGAACTCCTTTTTCTCCCTCTCCTTTCTCTGTTTTAGTCTTTTGTTCTTTTTGCTTTGTTTTTGCTTTGTACTTGTTTTACCCCATTTATATAATCAGTAGGGGTCACCCTCCTGTTTCTTCAAAAAAAAAATAGTTTGGTAAATGCCGGTTATAGGATCAAAGTCGTATGAGATCCGGAAAACGTTGACTAGCTATTTGTAGAGTAAATATCGAGCTCACAGTAACAATTCCATTATTCAGGTGTTGATAAGCAGCAACATCGCGAACTCAAACAGAACAATTCTAAAGAGAGAGAAGTCCTGCTCACATGCGACAACTTCATAGCGAGTGGGCTAGCAGTGGTCTGGTGACTCAAATCCGTTATTAGGGTACTTGAGCGATGAATTCTACTAGAAGTAGTACTCCTACTCTCATGTACGAAGGTCTTGGAGGGGACCATAAAATTAAGGAGTGAAGGCCACATGAATCAGATAAGTCAATGGCAAATATAAAGAACTCATCCAATGCTTGGAAGGGTCGATTAGGAGCACTCAAGAGGCACATGTTAGATAATTCTATAGCACTATATTTTTATACATGACAAGAATCACAGAGTCCTATAGGGTCAAGTACAGTTGAAGAGGAAATGAGAAGAACTTGTACTCTTTTGTAGTTGTGCTTAAAGAATTTACGGTTGACTTCGCCAAAAACCTGTTCTCTTGTCGTGGTTGCTCCAACACCATCACCTAGGGTTTCTGCGAGGTTCATCTATATTGTTTTCATACGGTGCAAGCTCGTGTCGTACTCACAATATCCTTTCAAGATCTGGGGGTCTGCTATGCATAACAAGGGGTACTAGATTCTAACACGTGCTATCAGAGCCAAGGTTTGTTTGATCTAATTTTGTGATTAGATCAGCAGTGCTAGGCAGTACGAAATCAATATGATTTCAGTGATATAGAATCAAGTAGAGAAATTTGTTAGCAAAGAGAATTTTAGGGTGTAGCACTGCGTGATAACTGATGTGCTTGTCTAGAAGAATGGAAGGTGATGGAGTGGAAGGTTGTTAGTAAAATTTGACTATGTCTCTCTGATAAGGTAAAGTCCTCGGTAATGAATAAGAATTCACTAACGAAATTATGGAACTGTTTAGAAGAAATGTATATGGCAAAGTTGCAGACAAATTGATAAGTGCTAAAGTGTCAACTATTTAGGTTATGCATGGAGCAAGGCACATGGTTCATCGATAATCTTAATGTCTTCAACAATTTTGTCACGCAACAAATTAGTGTGGTTGAGAAAATTGAGAATGATAAGATCATTATATTGGCTTCATTTTTACTGCCATCATGGGAGAACTTGGTGATGAATACTCTCATCAAGAAAACTACTCCCAACTT
The DNA here is from genome assembly GCF_000263155.2 of Setaria italica. Lineage (NCBI taxonomy): Eukaryota > Viridiplantae > Streptophyta > Magnoliopsida > Poales > Poaceae > Setaria > Setaria italica. Next base: position 15,349,679 of record NC_028453.1, read on the forward strand.
CAATGAGACAGTACATATTTGCTGGAGATGGAGTCCTTGAAGAAGCTGTGGAATAGTCATCCTTGGGTGATCCAGCATTGGTTGTTTCAGATGGAGCAATCAAAGTCAAGAATCACAAGAAGTGTATGCTGATAGTCCTTAAATACCAATTTTGACCATCGGATCCTGCATAAAAACTATCAAGATTAATCACCAAACATAGTGGTGGGTTTATTACTAACTATTTCCATAAGTGTTGGTGAATATTTGTATGCATATGATTAATTGCCTGAATTAAATAAAAATCACATATAATTGAAGAAGAAGCACACCTCCTACCAATAAGAGGGAAGCACACAGATCCATGGGCCCACTTCTAGGGTGCAAACCGACATCAATCACCGACTACAAACACAAGAGCCCATAGGACAACATCTCAGCCAAAATCGGGTCCAAACGGGTGTAACACCTCGGGTGTTTAAATTGTAATTAAACTTAATCACTTGCATAACTTGAGCATTAGCATCATATGTGCATTTTGGTTGTTAATTACTTTCAATAGCTATTGATCACTTGTGAGAGGCCTATGTCATTTGAAATACATTTTATGGAGTGTTTATGCTATTTTTGCATTTAAATAATATTAACAAGCATAAATAAGTAAAATATGAAACTTATGCTCAATTATAGTTGGAAATGCTAAACCAATCAAATTGGAACCATGAACATGTTGGAGTATGGAAATAAATTCCAAATCCAATTTTTAACCTTGTTTGCTTTAAAATTCGAACTGTTGGTTTACTCCAATTTAGTTGTCTTTGGTGCTAATTAAAATAAATACTCCAATTTAGTTGTCTTTGGTGCTAATTAAAATTTATTTTTCTAAACACTTAACTTTTGAGCAATACAAAACTTGTAGCATCTCATATCTAGTTTCACTTGGTTATGATCTGGCTGAGTGAAAACAATGTTTAGATGTCCAAAATGGAGGTCAAAACAGGTCAAAAACCACTATTTTCAACTCACCTGCCCCGTCCTTCACCCAAGACACATGGCACGTGGCAGAGATCGAGCCACCGGCGAGCTGCACCACTGCCATGTGCCAGCTTCCACAATGATCTGTGCCCAGCTCAGTACGCCCACGCGATGCCCAGGCCATTTTACTCCACCGCACCCATGCCACTGACGTTAGTACCAGCACTACCTCACCTACGCTCACCACGACAGCAACGTCCTCATGTCGTGTTCGCTCCACTGCCCACCATCCTCTCGCTTTTACTCAGCGCGCCCAACCATTACCGCCCGGCTTTATCCTCCCCAACTAGTCAGCCTCATCTTCTCCTCCATCTCCCTCTCACTTCTCCTTCCTACGGCCAAAACCCAAAACCGAGTAGGAAGATTAGTCACCACCCGCTAGCTGATTCCTCCCGCCTCCGGCCACCATTTCCAAATCGTCGCCGCCTGTAGCTAGCATGCCTCCCTAGCTTCATCCTCCACCACTTGTTGTCCCGCCACCATGGTCCCAGGCACCGGGGATTAAGAATGTTGTGCCCACCATTGCCGCCACCTGCCCAAGCTCCACCCCACCATCGAACTCCACCTCCCTGGCCCTCTCTTCTCCAACCAACTACACAAACCCAGCTGTGGTGAGCCCCTGGTCATGATGTGCTCACCATTTAGTTATATAGTTCGAGTTTCCATGCTCGTTTTGCCGCTAGCCGTGGGGTAGGTCGGGTTAGGGTTCACGAAGTTGAGTAGGGAGTAGGTGTGCGTGGGTGTGGGGAAGCTGTTGGGGAAGTCATTTGGAAGGGAAAGTGAGCCACCACGCTGGCACCGGTGCGCCGCCGTCGGCGGCCATGGGCGTGCAGGGAGTTGAGGTGGAAGAAGGGTGGAGTTGTGAAGAGAATAGAAGTGCTGGGGGTTAAGTAGGAAAGGAAAAGTGTTAAGTGCGAGGTGGCTTTTATTCCAGGGACCTAAATGGTAAAACTAGGGGCTGTAGTGTAAGAGAAGGGGTAGATCTGTTATGATAAGTTGTTTCTGAGGGTGTATCTCCAAAAGCACTTTTTCTTTTTCGTCTTTTAGTTTTGTGGAAAAGGCTGAATCTTGTAAAATGCATATAAATCAAAATTTTAAAAATGCAAACTAAATTTTGTTGGTTTCCTGATGCTTAGATCTACCTAGGAAAGATACTTGTTCTTGTGAAAATATGTGTTTCTATTGCTGATTAAAATGCTTGTTGTTAATCTCCTTAATTTGGAATAAAAATCTCTGGTACACATAAAATCGTGATAAATTCACAGTAATATAGCTTGTGTTGAAAATGATTCTGGGAAGTTTGTAGCACCAAATTACTTATATAACTGTAGTTATAATTCATTCTTTATAACTGCAGTTTTGCACTATTTGTTTTTTAATAATTATGTGGTAGTCCAATCATGCTGAAATTTTTACAGTAATGTTTTTGTGTGATGAGTGAGCTCGTGTAAATGATTCATGTTTAGATAATCCAAAGGGGGTAGAGGTGTAGATAAAGATACTTGGTGGTGGAATGAGGAAGTCCAAAGGACTATCAGGAGAAGAAATAATGCTATAGGCGCTTGTTCCATGATAGGAGTGTGGACAACATAGAGAAGTACAAGTAGGCAAAGAAGATTGCAAAGCGAGCTGTAAGTGTGGCTAAGGGTTGGGCATATGAGGATCTCTACCAATGATTAAAAACAAAGGAAGGAGTGAAGGATATCTGTAGGATTGATAGGGTTCAGGAGAGAAGGATGAGGGACTTCAACTAAGTTAAGTGCATTAAGGATGAAATGGAGAACATCTTGGTATCTTGGTAAAGGAGGATGGAATCAAACATAGATGGCAAGAGTATTTTGAGAAATTGTTCAATGGTGAGAATGAGAACACAACCTTTCAGTTGGATGACTCTTTTAATGACACCAACAGGCACTTTGTGCAGAAGATCCAAGAATCTGAGGTCAAAGAAATGCTGAAGAGAATGAAAAGTGGTAAGGTGATGGGCCCGGATGGTATCCCAATTATGGTGTGTGGAGATGCCTCAGGAAAATAGCACTAGTATGGCTAACGAAGTTGTTCAACAATATTTTTCGGTCGAACAAGATGTTAGAAGAGTGGAGGAGAAATATATTGGTACCAATATACAAGAATAAGGGAGCTATTCAAAGTTGTACTAATTACCAAGGAATTAAGTTGATGAGCCATACTATGAAGCTATGGGAGAGAATCATCGAGCATCGTTTGAGAAGGATAACGTGGGTCACTTTGAACCAATTTGGTTTCATGCCTGGAAGGTCAACCATGGAAGCTATTTTCTTAATAAGACAAGTTGTGGAGCGGTACAGGGACAAGAAAAAGAACCTACACATGGTTTTCATTGACTTGGAGAAGGCGTATGAAAAAATACCAAGGAATGTTATGTGGTGGGTTTTGGAAAAACATAAAGTCCCAATGAAGTACATTAAACTTATTAAGGACATGTACAACAATGTTGTAACTAGAGTTCGAACAAGTCATGGCGACACAAATAATTTTCCGATTAAAATAGGACTGCATCAAGGGTTAGCTTTGAGCCCTTATCTATTTGCCTTGGTGATGGATGAGGTTACAAGGGACATACAAACGGGGATAAAATTTAGGAAAAAAACTTTTGCATAGAGATAAAGGTCCAGAATTATTACAAGCCTAGCATGTCTTGCATGTCTTGGTACTCCACCGGATCTTTCCTCAACGAATCAAAGACAGTGACGTGGCTTCTTTCAGGCTCAATTATAATGAGGATCCAGTGGAAGCTGCGTACATAAAATGTTCATGCATATTAGAGCTAACTAACATTAATAAGGTAAGGAAAAAGAAAATGAAAGTAGACGGTATACACACACTTACTTGAAGCTGTATGGAAGTAGTATGAAATCCTTGAATTTTTGTTTGTCTAGGAAATTGTATACTTCCACCAAGGTTTTTTCCGGCGATAATTGTATCTGTTTTTGGTTAACAACGAATGCATCCATGAAGCCAATATGTAGGTACGCCTCTCGTCAGCACGTTTGAATTAGCATCCTAGATAAAATGGAAGACGAAGTTAGTACGGTGACGCACGCAAAACAAAATAATGATATGAGCCAAAATTTACATGTAGATAAACGGACACTTACAGAATCCAGGCGCTGATCAGAGAGACGTCCAGGGTATCATGATGGTACACTTCGTATATATCCTTGAAGTCTAGCCACAGAACTTTCTCGCCTTCGCCATAAAAATCTATCGGTTTTACCTTAAGGCCGAACATCTCCCTCGAGTTGGCGGACACCTTCATGTAGCGTTGATGGAATTCGTACATCTTTGTTGATAGCTTCCGTACCAACTCAGGCCTTACTAGAGATTTGCTTAGCTCAAAAGTCCATCTCGGTTGAACTGGCGATGCAGCTGGCGGCTCAACTTGCCCTAAACATTCATCAAGTCCCATACCTATTTCTTCCATTAATTTTAATACTTGTGCTTGTTGATCCAAGGGCATTGCCGCTATCTTTTGAGCGTCTTTTTTTGATAAATGCCCGAGGTCAGGGACAACACCACTAGAAGATGACTTTCCTTTCCTTTTGTCCCTCTCATCAGCCTTTACTAAAGTCCGTTCGTAATTTGATAGTAGTGGTATCCTTTTCTTGGCTCCTTCTTCCATCCTGATAAAAAAATTAAATCTCTTCGATTTACTAGTGGTGGCTCCATCTCCCTTACTTTTTTTTTCTTCGTCTTGTTTCTTGAACCACGCACTGGCCTCTGCTTGGATTTCTGCCCACTATTCTGCATGACTCTGAAGCGTCCCCACATCAGTAGAGACTGATAATTGGATCACAAGTTTGTAATGCCCGTAAAAATCTACCAAATTAAATCACTCGTTCAAAATGCATTCCAAAATTTTTCCGACCGCTGAGCCGCATCAAATCCCTTCCTTTCCGTCGAACCCGTCGTTCCGGCCCCGACTCGTCAACCCTCTTTTTCCGCTCCCCGTAATTTTCGCCGCGTGCCCATCCAATCCATCACGCGAGCCGTCAAAATTCCGCAACTTTCGCTGAGTTGCCCTCCCCTTTTTCCTCCTCCTTTTTCCTCTCCTTTTTCCCCTTTTCTTTTTCTCTTTCCTCTTCTTTTTCCTCCCTCCTTCCTCTCTCTCCTTCCTTTTTCTCCTACCGCACTCTTTCTTTTTCCCCTGGTTCCTAGCGCCTGGCTCCTCGCGCCGCTCGTGCGCCCAGGCCGCGCCGGCCGTGCCTGACCCCACCAGCCCGGCCGCCCGCGCCTGGCCGCCTGCACCCGACTGCCCGCGCCCGGCCGCCTGCTTCCGGCCACCCACGCCAGGCCGACGCCGCCGCACGCGTGCCTGTGCTCGCGTGGCTCCGTCGCCCGGCCGCGCGTGTCACTCCAGCGTCCCCTCCTGACGAGGTCTTCAGCCGTCCCCTCCCGGCGCGCTACCCCACGAGGTCGCCGCCCCCTATGCCTCCTCGTCGACCACGCCGCCACGCCATCCACGAGCAAGCCCACTCCGGCATGCCACCGGCCGGAAAAGTCCCGGCCACCATCATCACCACCGGCCGCCCACTTGCCGACCTATAAAAGGGGCAATGCGTGGCCCTCTACACCACCACCACCGCCGCTAGCTTCGCCGCCGCCCCTCCCCGGCTTTCCCCGTGCGCCCGACCGCCGCCGCCGGTAGCCGCCATCGCCACCTCTTGGCCCGGCGCTGACGCCCCTTCCCCACCGTTTGCTGGCCAAGGTGACGGCCAAAACGGGCCCCCCACACCACCCTCTCCCTTCCCCACCACTCGGCCTCGCCGCCGGCGAGCAAGGCCGGCCGGCCCGCCGCCGGTCATCCCCCCCCCATTCCCTGTTATGGCCCAAGGAGGAAGAAGGAGATAAAATCCCTCCTCTCTCGATCTAACCCTCAAGTTTTCCCTATTCGCAAACAAGCCCTCCAACCTTTCAAAAATATTTACAAATAGGTCCCTGCTCTCGCGGTTTAGTCCTAAACCTCATTTTAAAGCCCCTAATACTCCTTTAAACCGTTATTTCATGCGCCAAACTTTCTCCGATCGATCCCAAATTCGACCACGGCCTCCTCTCATATATTTTCGTCGAGGCATATCCAAATTTCATGAAAATACCCTTCCTACCTATTTTCCGTTCGCATTTCCTGTTCGGAGCTCAACGGGTAAAATCTTTTTCCTTTTTATTTATTGTGTGCTCGTTTGTGTGTGCCGTAGATCGCGGAGTACCCAAGGAGGAGCGCGAGGAGGAGTTCGACCGCGAGCCCGAGCCCGAGGACTAGTACCGCGAGCAGGAGCTCCCGGAAGGCTTTGAGAACGGCAAGTCCAATCTCACCCTTTGATGCATATTTAATACCCAGTTTTTCAGACACAACCTATTGGCCTATTTTATAAAATGCATATTATTTTATCACAAGACATGGTTTGATAGCCACCCCTTGATTGCGATGATTATTCCTTGTTGTCCTATATTTATCTCTAAATATGAGTTGCTCTGTTTAGATGATAAATACTGCTAGAATGGTTAGGAACTCATTACCCAGATTCATTCGTGACTACATCTGTTTATTCGGAAAATAAATATGTGAGTGTGTTCAACTGAGGAGTTGGGTTTTTCGAGTGTAAAGAGAGGTGGTGGATGAGATGGATGGGCGTTTCTTGTGTGGAATGCCGGATTGTTGAGCTCGTATCTTAGTGGTTGAGCAGAGTTGGGAGATATCCATCTTGTCATGACTAAGGACCGAGTTGATGTGTCATCTTGCCTAATTCCATCATCGTGCAACCACTCGACCGTTGTATGGGCAACGGCTTAGCATAAACCCCACTAGCTAAATTGCTAGGCTTTAGGTGTGCTGGTGAGCAACGGGAGCCCTTGGAAAAGGACTAAGCTCTTGGTGACTTAGGTCCCGATTTTGGCCCCGTGGATGGGTTGCTAACCCCTTGGGAGCTTCCGTGTTGACTAGTCAGTGTTGGCTAAGGCGGGTAATGGCTTTGTTAGGATCCGCACCATCACTAAGGTGATCGTAATGCGGTACCCTACTTGTGAGAAAAGTGTACATCCTCTGCAGAGTCAAAACCTATCCGGTAGCCGTGTCCACGGCATTGGACGAGTTATGGCTTGGTCACACATCTAGCATTTGGAGATGGTTGGTTTTTACGGTGTGTGTTGGACGTGTTGAGTACTTTTGTACTCACCCTTGTGTTGTTGCTTCAGAGGAGGATCCGGACTTCGTCGCCGAGGACTTCGAGTAGGAGGTTGCGTCTTTACCTAACGCTGCCTGTGGTGTTGGCCCTTTTGCAGGATGCTTCCGCTGACGCATAGTTCCGATTGTAGCCAAGAGTCCGACTGGACTGCAACTTGGATTTGTATTGTTATCGCTTTAGTCTTGCTTTGGGTGTGGCTTGCCCGCCCGCTCCTTCAGGAGTTGTACGATTTCTAAACTATCTGTTGAATAAATGTGTTATCAGCCTCCTGGGACTGATAATTGGATCACATTTAGTCCTTACTTATGTGGGGACACTTCAGGTGGTATCAGAGCCGTCGTTGGCCGTAGGACGTAACCATTAGGACCGGAAAAGCCTTTTTGACCAAATTAAATGATTTACAAAATTTCTTACTTCTTCTGCTCAATTGCAAAACTGATTTACACCCCGATTCTTTCCAGATGGCCGAAGAAGGTTGGATCAACAGCCATTGCCTGGAGGAGCCCGGTTTTCCCAGGTTGCTGTTCGCCTGCGTGGACTGCCTCGGGATTTACAAGCATCCGGAGTACTCTAGCCGGGAGTATGAAGACCGTGGGACTCTCCGGTGCGAGATGACCATCTATGTGGGTAGGAGCAGCCGCTTCTCCGACATTCAGCCCTGGAATGTGTCTGCCACTAGTTTTCGGTGGAAAGACACTTACCAGGCGGCAGCTCGGAAAGCCCTGCGCTACCTGTTCCAAATTTATGGGAGGCACATCAGTCGCACACCGATGAGGTTTTACCCGCCTGTCAAGAAGAACCACCCGGTTTGGCTGGTCCGGGTGAGGACTTTGGAAGGACGTGGATAGCGCGAGGATGACCCCACCGTGCTCCATATGGCTGCCTATCTCCTCACTTTGGATGAACTCTGCGACGAGCAGGCCGCCCATCTGAAGTAGCAGATCCGTGGAGCCGAGGACACCGAGGTTATGGTGAGGAGGCTTCAGGTGAGATTGGCAGCAGCTGAGGCACGAGCCACGGCCGCCCAAAGCAATGAGGCCCTCGCCATTGAGGCCCTCAAAGAGGCCGAGGACCGGCACGCGCGGGCACTAAAGGAAGTCCACCACTCAAACCACACGAGAAGGAAAATACGGGTCGTGGAGGACGACGAGGCCCCAGTTTTGGATGGAGTCCCTGTTGCCCAGGGGTCCGGGAAGCGGAAGAGCCCCAATGCCCCACCAGCACCACCACCTTCGGAAAGGGACTTTGAGGTGGCTAATGGAGAAGCCTCGGAACCCCCTCCCGTAGGTGGGACCCTAAGAGACGAAGTGCTGGCCCTCCTTATTCTGCCAGAAGACCACTTCGCGCAGTGTGCAGATTCGTCCCGCGAGTAGAGAGCCCCACCTAGAGTTGTACTCCAGAAGCTGTCCCGAGTCTAGACTTGTACCCCCAGCTGTGTTGTTGTACCGGTCGTGTAGTGCGTATTTTGGCCCTACCCCAAGTGTTGTAACCGCCCCAGTAAAATAATAAAATCATTTGTGCTTGTTGTTTATTAGCCTGTGTGTTTGTCGACAGGAGGTGGATTCTGTCTCTTCAAAAATCCAAAATTAATTAACTAAACATCACCTTAATATCCAAATCCAAGTCTTATGAAAGTTCACTTAATCTGCAGATGCCTCCCAAGCGTGCCACCAGAACCTCCCCGAGTCAAGCACGTGCCACTCCTAGTGCAGAAAGATAGCTGGAAAGACAGGAACCCTCACCAGTGGTGCACCATGAGGAGCAAAAGGTGAATCAGCTCGAGAGCGATGGGAGAGTCAAGTGGGAGCACAGCAGGCACCGCCCCCACCGGTCATTGATTTGGTACAAGTCATGAACAACCAGACCCTTCTGCTGGAAGCTTTGGCCAATGCCATCACTCGCCAAAGGCCCCGCGGACAGGGCATGAATGAGCAACTGACAGACTTCCTCCGGACCAAGCCACCCACTTTTGGCGGGTCCATCAACCCCCTGGACGCAAATGACTGGCTGCGGGTCATCCAGAGGAAGCTGGAGCCATTCGGCTGTGAGAGCAGGGACAAGGTTCTCCTGGCTGCTCATCCACTCACGGGGACTGCTTTAGCTTGGTGGGAGAAATACTGCACTGCCGCCTAGGATGCCTCCACTATCACCTGGGATGAGTTCGTGATAGAGTTCCGTCGCTATCACATTCCTGCGGCTACCATGAAGCGCAAGGCGGATGAATTCCGTGAACTGCGCCAAGGCAACAATTCCGTGGAAGAGTAGACCTATCAGTTCATGGAGTTGGCCCGCTATGCTCCAGAAGAAGTAGACAAGGATGAGAAGAAGCAAGACATGTTTAAGAAGGGTTTGAGTGCCGAACTGAGGACCCTGCTTACTCCTCAGATCTACCCCGACTTCAACACTCTGATGAACATGGCCATCTTGACTGAGAGGGCCAAGGCAGATGAACGGAGGGACAACAAGCGCCGGTTCCTGGACAACAAGGCCCACCAGCAGAATAGATTCCAGAAACCGAGGAGCTTTGGTCACCCCATGCCCAGGTCCCAAGCCCCCATGCAGTACCAGACCCAGTCTCAAGCCTCCGGTTCCCATCAGACCAATGCCCCATTCAGAAACCAGAACCTGGCCAAAGCCCCACAGAACAGTGCCAGTCAGGTGACCAACAACGGCAAGGCATGCTTCAACTGCCGTGAACCGGGGCATTTCATTGCCAACTGCCCCTACGCCAACAAGCCAGCTGCATCGGCCTTCTCCAACGCAGTGACTAGGCCAAGGGCAGCAGTGTCGGGAGCCAACCGTGTTCCCGTCCGCAGCAACAACAACCCCGGCAACAACAACAACAGTTAGCAGATGAGGCAGCCCTAGCAGTCGTTTGGACGAGCCCGCGTCAACCACATCAGCGCACAAGAGGCTCAAGAAGCTTAGGGCGTGGTACTCGGTGAGTTTCTAGTCAGCTCAGTCTTAGCAACAATACTCTTCGATTCTGGAGCATCACATTCATTTATATCATCAAGCTTTGTGGATAAGCACCACATACCTATAGTACTACTAAAGGTACCCGTAATAACCCGGACGCCTGGAGCCGACATCCAGTGTCGACTAGGTTGTTCCCGGGTAAGGATCAATTTAACTGGGGTAGAATTCCTAGTAGACTTAGTAGTACTTGAGTCTAAGGGGATAAATGTGATCCTTGGAATGGATTGGTTAAGCCTACATGATGGTCACATAGGGTGTGCCGATAAGGTGGTGCGCCTGGTTAATCAGGACGGTATACAAGTGACCTGTCACACTTGGGGAAGTGGGCCCGACCCAATAGTTTTTAGCATGGAAGCCAAGGCCATAGAAGGGGTCCCGGTAGTGAGTGAATACCCGGATGTCTTTCTTGAAGAACTACCTGGAATGAACCCAGACAGGGATATAGAGTTTGTAATCGACCTTATCCCTGGAACCTCCCCTATAGCCAAGAGGCCCTATAGAATGGCAGCATCTGAGTTAGTAGAGCTGACAAAACAGTTAGGCGAACTACAACAGAGTGGCTTTATCAGACCTAGCTCGTCCCCGTGGGGAGCCCAGTGCTCTTTGTCAAGAAGAAAGACGGAAGTATGAGGATGTGCGTGGATTATCGCGCATTGAACGAGGTCACCATCAAGAATAAATACCCCCTTCCCAGAATAGATGACCTATTTGACCAGTTGAAAGGAGCCAAGTATTTCTCCAAAATAGATTTGAGATCAGGGTACCACCAGCTCAAGATCAAGGAAAGTGATATCCCAAAGACAACTTTTGTCACCCGCTATGGTCAGTTTGAATTTATAGTGATGTCCTTTGTACTGACCAATGCCCCTGCTTATTTCATGAATCTCATGAACAAGGTGTTTATGGAGGAGTTAGACAAGTTTGTCGTGGTCTTTATCGATGACATACTTATTTACTCCAAGAGTGTCCAAGAGCATGAGCAACACCTCCGAGTAGTGCTGGAGAAATTGAGAGCCCACCGACTCTATGCTAAATTCAGTAAATGTGAATTTTGGCTCGAGAAAGTGGCATTTCTTGGTCATATTTTGACCGTAGAAGGAGTGGCAGTAGATCCTGAGAAAGTTGAAGCCGTCTCCAACTGGCAGCAACCCACCAATGTTAGTGAAATCAGGAGTTTTCTTGGTCTAGCTGGGTATTATCGGAGGTTTATTGAAGGATTTTCTAAGATAGCCCGACCCATGACAGAGCTACTTAGGAAGGACAAGAAATTTATTTGGACAGAGTCATGTGAGAGGAGTTTTCAAGAACTGAAGAGAAGACTGACGACCGCCCCAGTATTAACCCTACTGGATATCCAGCGGGACTTCGTCATTTATTGTGATGCTTCCCGACAAGGGTTAGGGTGTGTCCTGATGCACGATGGAAAGGTAGTGGCATATGCCTCCCGCCAACTTAAGCCCCATGAACAAAATTACCCCACTCATGACTTGGAATTTGCAGCCGTAGTGCATGCTCTCAAGATCTGGAGGCACTACCTAATCGGGAACAAGTGTGAGATCTACACAGACCACAAGAGCCTAAAATATATCTTCACCCAACCGGATCTGAATTTAAGGCAAAGAAGATGGTTAGAATTGGTCAAGGATTATAATCTGGAAATTCACTACCACCTCGGTAAGGCTAATGTGGTCGCGGATGCTTTAAGCAGAAAATCCTATGAGCAGGTCGGACCCAAGGACCCACACTTGCAAGAGGAAATGGCCCGATTAAATGTACACATTATCCCTCAGAATACTGGCCGCAAGCTAAGTGTGCAGCCCACGTTGGAGGAAAGAATCCGAGAGGCTCGAGGTTCAAATCAGGACTTGGTGAGGATTCGCAAGCAAACTGGAGAGAATAAAGCCCCAGACTTCAGAGTGGATGTAAAAGGAACCTTGTGGTACAAGGATAGGATTTGTGTGCCCAAGGAAGGTGAATTCCGGAAAACCATCATGGATGAGGCCCATAACTCAGCATATTCCATCCACCCAGGATCCACAAAGATTTATATGGATCTAAAGCAGAAATACTGGTGGAATGGGATGAAGGCGGACATAGCCCAGTTCGTCGCTCGTTGCGATATTTGCCAACGAGTTAAGGCCGAACATCAGAAGCCAGCCGGTTTACTACAACCACTACCCATTCCAGTTTGGAAATGGGACGAGATTGGCATGGATTTTGTAGTGGGTTTGCCTAAGAGTCAAAAAGGGAATGACTCCATATGGGTGATAGTGGACCGACTCACTAAAGTTGCCCACTACTTACCCGTGCGGACCACCTATGGTGGAGAAAAGCTAGCTCGACTCTATGTAGACAACATAGTGAAGCTGCATGGTGTGCCTAGCAGAATTGTTTCGGATAGAGGGACCCAATTTACCTCGAGATTCTGGAAAAGTCTGCATAAAGCTATGGGAACCAAACTGGATTTTAGTTCAGCCTATCACCCCCAGACTGATGGTCAAACAGAAAGAGTAATCAGATCATGGAAGACATGTTAAGGGCATGTGTCCTTACTTATAGCAAGGACCGGGAACAGAGTCTACCCTATGCAGAGTCTCATATAACAACAGTTACCAAGCCAGCTTAGGCATGTCACCGATTAAGGCTCTCTATGGAAGAAAGTGCAGGACCCCGTTGATGTGGTCAGAAGTAGGAGAGCGCACCCTAGTGGGACCGCCTTTATCAAAGAAGTAGAAGAACGAGTGGCTGAGATACGAGAGAAGTTGAAAGCAGCACAGTCTAGGCAGAAAAGTTACTCAGATAAAAGAAGACGAGAGTTGATTTTCAATGAAGGGGATTTCATGTACCTTAAGGTCTCTCCGATTTGAGGTACCCGAAGGTTCCAAGTGCAAGGAAAATTAGCCCCCCGGTATATTGGACCATACCAGGTGTTAAAAAGAGTTGGAGCTGTAGCATACCGCATTCAGCTACCCGAAGAATGTCGGATATCCACCCAGTATTTCATGTATCCCAGCTAAGAAAATGCCTGAGAGTACCAGAAGAGCAAGTACCGGTGGAAACCAAAGATTTACAAAAGGATCTACGATACCAGGAGGTACCCGTTAAGATTCTGGACACCGTCACCAGAAGGACAAGGAATTCAGTAGTACGGATTTGCAGAGTCCAATGGAGTAGGCATGGTGAAGAAGAGGCTACTTGGGAACGCGAGGATGCGTTAAAGAAGGAGTTTCCCCATCTTTTCAAAGTTCAGCCGAATCTCGAGGACGAGATTCAATTTAAGTGGGGTAGGTTTGTAACGCCCGTAAAAATCTACCAAATTAAATCACTTGTTAAAAATGCATTCCAAAATTTTTCCGACCGCTAAGCCCCGTCAAATCCCTTCCTTTCCGTCGAACCCATCGTTCCGGCCCCGACTCGTCAACCCTCTTTTTTCGCTCCCCGTAATTTTCGCCGCGTGCCCATCCAATCCATCACGCGAGCCGTCAAAATTCCGCAACTTTCGCCGAGCTGCCCCTCCCCTTTTTCCTCCTCCTTTTTCCCCTTTTCTTTTTCTCTTTCCTCTTCTTCTTCCTCCCTCCTCCTTCCTCTCTCTCCTTCCTTTTTCTCCTACCGTACTCCTTCTTTTTCCCCTGGCGCCTAGCGCCTGGCTCCTGGTACCGCCCATGCGCCCAGGCCGCGCCGGCCGTGCCCGACCCTACTAGCCCGGCCGCCCGCGCCCGACCGCCCACGCTCGGCCGTCCGCGCCCGACCACCCGCTTCCGGACGCCCGTGCCAGGCTGCACGTGTCGCTCCAGCGCCGCCGGCTGGTCTTCAGCCGTCCCCTCCCGGCGCGCTTCCCCACGAGGTCGCCGCCCCCTATGCCTCCTCGTCGACCATGCCGCCACGCCATCCACGAGCAAGCCCACTCCGGCACGCCACCGGCCGGAAAAGTCCCGGCCACCATCATCACCACCGGCCGCCCACTTGCCGACCTATAAAAGGGGCAATGCGTGGCCCTCTACACCACCACCACCGCCGCTAGCTTCGCCGCCACCCCTCCCCGGCTTTCCCCGTGCGCCCGACCGCTGCCGCCGGTAGCCGCCATCACCACCTCTTGGCCCGGCGCTGACGCCCCTTCCCCACCGTTTGCTGGCCAAGGTGACGGCCAAAACGGGCCCCCCACACCACCCTCTCCCTTCCCCACCACTCGGCCTCGCCGCCGGCGAGCAAGGCCGGCCGGCCCGCCGCCGGTCATCCCCCCCCCCCATTCCCTGTTATGGCCCAAGGAGGAAGAAGGAGATAAAATCCCTCCTCTCTCGATCTAACCCTCAAGTTTTCCCTATTCGCAAACAAGCCCTCCAACCTTTCAAAAATATTTACAAATAGGTCCCTGCTCTCGCGGTTTAGTCCTAAACCTCATTTTAAAGCCCCTAATACTCCTTTAAACCGTTATTTCATGCGCCAAACTTTCTCCGATCGATCCCAAATTCGACCACGGCCTCCTCTCATATATTTTCGTCGAGGCATATCCAAATTTCATGAAAATACCCTTCCTACCTATTTTCCGTTCGCATTTCCTGTTCGGAGCTCAACGGGTAAAATCTTTTTCCTTTTTATTTATTGTGTGCTCGTTTGTGTGTGCCGTAGATCGCGGAGTACCCGAGGAGGAGCGCGAGGAGGAGTTCGACCGCGAGCCCGAGCCCGGGGACCAGTACCGCGAGCAGGAGCTCCCGGAAGGCTTTGAGAATGGCAAGTCCAATCTCACCCTTTGATGCATATTTAATACCCAGTTTTTCAGACACAACCTATTGGCCTATTTTATAAAATGCATATTATTTTATCACAAGACATGGTTTGATAGCCACCCCTTGATTGCGATGATTATTCCTTGTTGTCCTATATTTATCTTTAAATATGAGTTGCTCTGTTTAGATGATAAATACTGCTAGAATGGTTAGGAACTCATTACCCAGATTCATTCATGACTACATCTGTTTATTCGGAAAATAAATATGTGAGTGTGTTCAACTGAGGAGTTGGGTTTTTCGAGTGTAAAGAGAGGTGGTGGATGAGATGGATGGGCGTTTCTTGTGTGGAATGCCGGATTGTTGAGCTCGTATCTTAGTGGTTGAGCAGAGTTGGGAGATATCCATCTTGTCATGACTAAGGACCGAGTTGATGTGTCATCTTGCCTAATTCCATCATCGTGCAACCACTCGATCGTTGTATGGGCAATGGCTTAGCATAAACCCCACTAGCTAAATTGCTAGGCTTTAGGTGTGCTGGTGAGCAACGGGAGCCCTTAGAAAAGGACTAAGCTCTTGGTGACTTAGGTCCCGATTTTGGCCCCGTGGATGGGTTGCTAACCCCTTGGGAGCTTCCGTGTTGACTAGTCAGTGTTGGCTAAGGCGGGTAATGGCTTTGTTAGGATCCGCACCATCACTAAGGTGATCGTAATGCGGTACCCTACTTGTGGGAAAAGTGTACAACCTCTGCAGAGTCAAAACCTATCCGGTAGCCGTATCCATGGCATTGGACGAGTTATGGCTTGGTCACACAACTAGCATTTGGAGATGGTTGGTTTTTACGGTGTGTGTTGGATTTTGAAAGAGTCCGGCAGTTGTGCCGTGCGCTACAGCGGACGGGGAGTCCAGTAGCGATAAAACTTGGATCCTTTGTGTAGGATCAACCCCACTTAATGTTTCGGTTACTAAAGAAAATGCATTACGAAAATTCTTTGAAATCAAACCCTGCATGTGTCAAAAATCTAGCTGTATTGCAATTAAACCCTAGCCTTATCCTTGTTGAATCCTATGCATATTCTTGTTGTATCCCCCTCCGTGAATGGGGTTGGACTTGTTGAGTACTTTTGTACTCACCCTTATGTTGTTGCTTCAGAGGAGGATCCGGACTTCGTCGCCGAGGACTTTGAGTAGGAGGTTGCGTCTGCACCTAACGCTGCATGTGGTGTTGGCCCTTTTGCAGGATGCTTCCGCTGACGCATACTTCCGATTGTAGCCAAGAGTCCGACTGGACTACAACTTGGATTTGTATTGTTATCGCTTTAGTCTTGCTTTGGGTGTGGCTTGCCCGTCCGCTCCTCCAGGAGTTGTACGGTTTCTGAAGTATCTGTTGAATAAATGTGTTATCAGCCTCCTGGGACTGATAATTGGATCACATTTAGTCTCTACTTATGTGGGGATGCTTCAGGTGGTATCAGAGCCATCGTTGGCCGTAGGACGTAACCATTAGGACCGGAAAAGCCTTTTTGACCAAATTAAATGATTTACAAAATTTCTTACTTCCTCTACTCAATTGCAAAACTTATTTAGCCCGGAGTCCGACTGGACTGCAACTTGGATTTGTATTGTTATCGCTTTAGTCTTGCTTTGGGTGTGGCTTGCCCGCCCGCTCCTCCAGGAGTTTACGGTTTCTGAACTATCTATTGAATAAATGTGTTATCATTCTCTTGGGACTGATGATTGGATCACATTTAGTCTCTACTTATGTGGGACGCTTCAGACTCATTGCCTCCCAGTGTTCCTTACGAGTCGCTTCAGGCTCCTTTGTTTTCTTCTTTCTCTATCTTTACTTGGGAGGTGGTGCTCGTGACTTCTTTAGTGGTGCTGCAGGTTCCTTCATCGGGGCTGCTCTTAGTCCCAGTGACGATGATTGGGGAGGGGTGTTGTTATTCTCGTCGTCGCTCCCACCACCAGGATGTGGTGGAGATGGAGACCTTGATCGAGCAAGAAGTGACGAACCTAGAGCAGGTTGTGCAGGAGATGACGGTCTCGAGCTAGGAGGAGAAGGTCGCTGCTGGGGATCTACGGGGAGCGGTCTTGAGCTCTGAGGAGATAGCTCCGTGCCGGGAATGATGATGTAGCGTTTGCGCCATAGAATGATCCCATGAAGCACATCTGCTCGTGTCCTTTCCCCGTCGCCTCCCGGGAGGTCGAGCTCTAGGCCTTCATATTGGCTATTAACAAGCTACTCTACGCTGATGCTGGTGTAGCCAGGTGGAATCTTCATTCCGTGGCTTGTCTGGCCTGCCAGGATTGGTAACGCACTCCCGTACGCCACCTGTACATATAGCAAAAATGAACAAGTTATTAAACTCTGATCCCAAGGCATGGATCATTTGAGAAATTGAATAAATATTATGTATAAGTATACCTTAATAGTGAGGTTGCCGACCGGTGCATGCAGCTCACATGAGGTGCGTTGCGTGATGGCATCCACAGGGAATTGTTGCTCCTCCACAGGTAACCTGGGCGTCTGCGCATCAGGGAGCCCTATAGAAGCACAACTTCTCAAGAGGCGTTGAGAAGGGCTAGCGTAGCTTCGATTCGGCAATGCTCCAGATTGGGCCAACTCCGCAACTGCGTGGGCCACTCGACGATTGATTTCCTCCAACATTCTTTCTTCTTGTGACTACACTTTGGATTCTAGCATCTGCCGCCATCTCTATTCGATCTGTTCCTTTCTTCGCTTGCGGCTTCTGTACGATGCGCTATCACCTCAGGAAGCAAACTTCCACGGAATGACACCGAACCGTCAGCAACGTCCTAGGTGCTCAGGATCACCGAGGGCCAATGTGAGCCCATCATTCTCTCGGTCCACCTTCAACCTCCCAGCCTTAGAATCTTCGATGTTTTTCATAAGCCTTTCGGCCTTCTGACGTATTGCCTCATTGAATATCAACGTCCCATCCTCTTGGCTCAGGGAGCCTCCATGAGCGTAATACCAATTTTTCGATCGTTGGAGCCATTCAATAGTTGCTGGTACGATACCCTGTTCGATCAGGTCTTGTTCCATCTTCTTCCATTTGGGAATTGCAGTGCCATAACCACCTCGCCCAAGATGATGATGGTACTCCTTCTGACCAGAATTTGTAGTGTTGGTCTCGATCTTTTTCACACCGTCTTCACTCGTCTTATATTCAACAAATGTCTCCCAGTGGTCACTCAACTTTGGCCACACATTGAAATCTGGAGTTCGCCCTTCTTAAGGTAGTTGGCATCCAGCATCTTCTTGAATGTCTGGAATTGTGTAGCCATCTTCTTCAGCGTCCACACTTTCACATCCTTTTCAATATATCCTTTGGGAAATGTGAAATGTCTCTTGATATCTTCCCACAGCATATTCTTTTGTGTCTCCGGGAGCACGTACGGATTAGTGCTTTTGCCCTTCCATTCTTTGATGCTGATAGGCACGTTGTCCCTTACGATTGCCCCAATCTGACTCACATACTTCTTTGCTACTTTTTCGGGAGCAACCGGGCCACCCTTTTTTGTGACTTTCGTGATGACAAGCCTCCCTTCCCTTCAATCACCTTTGTACGACCTCGGGTCTTCTGCCCTTTTGTCGATCTAGAGGGCTAACAGTTCAAGATTCGTTAATTAGTACATAGTATTAACGGTGGCGTAAAACAATAGAAATTATATATACCTCGCCGGAACCTTCCACCACGGCAAGATTTTGCTGGGGCTCGGGCTCTTCATTCCCATCGCCGGACATGTTGAGGAACATGTCCGCCTGGGTGCCCTCTTCATCGGTGTACGATATGGGAAGGTTGGAGCCACTACCATCACCAGCAATAATCTACTCCATGAGATACCTTGCGGTCTCGTCGTCTGTCATTTCAACTATTGATTGAAACATACATGGAATCATACATGACACTCATGAATCATAGAACAAGCATGAAATAGGCAACTCACACGAAATGAAATGTACATGAAATTGCCTTAGCTACATATACGTGAAGGTATATATATGAAATCATACAATAACATGAATCCCACAAAGTTCGGAATGTTTATACAAATTTCTACAAATTAGTAGTGCTTTGTAAGAATTTCTACCAAATTTATACTAATTTCTACATATTTATTGGAATTTCTAGAAAATTTCTACTAATTCCTAATAATTTTAAGAATTCCTACCAAAATTCTTCTAATTTTTAAATATTTCTACTACATTTCTACAAATTAGTAGTAAATTTGTAAGAATTTCTACCAAATTAATACTAATTTCTACAAATTTATTGGAATTTCTAGAAAATTTTTACTAATTCCTACTCATTTGTAAGAAATTCTACCAAATTTATCAATTGATTTTCTACTAATTTTCTAACTAATATACTAATATCTATTGATTTTCTACTAACATCTATTCATTTTCTAACTAAAAAATAAAAATGACCTTGCTGTGGCAAGCCGGTGGGTTTGCGTCAGCAAGGGCCGTTCTATCCCGGTGCTAGTGCCAGCGGACCTCGTGTGGTGCCTAGCTGGGCGACGAGGTCGTACGGCGCCCGGGGTGGCGGGACGACGGCGGCTGGGGTGGCGGAGAAGCAATGTGCTCGTCGGCGGAGATGGGGATGGAGCGAGGTGGCCGTAGCGACGAGGGGCGGAGACGGCCGGTGACGAGGGACGGAGGTAGCGCAACAGAGGCGGCGACAAGGCACTGCGACGGATGAGGGCGCGGTGGAGGTTGCGTTGACGAAGGCGGCGACGAGACCGTACGATGGATGCGGCCGGCGGCGACGAGGTCGAGGGGGCGCGACGGAGGAGGATCGGAGGCGGCTCGGGGCGATGGAGGAGGAGGCGGTCCGGGCGCGGGCGAGGCGGCCGGGCGGCGGGACGACGGTGGCCGAGGCGATGGGCGACGAGGACGACGACGGCTGACGAGGGAAGCGGACGGGCGGCGAAGGAGCAGGCAGGAGGGCGCGGGATCTTGGTGGCGGTGAAAATTTGGCCAAGTGTCCAAACAACATGATACACTACGTCAAGCCATCCACTGGTTATTATCTCGGAGGACTTTAAGCATCCTTGGGCGGTGAAGACGAAGGTTCCGCTGACCCAGCCTCATCCTGCGGTTTATTTATGCCACCTGAAATGGTAGTACTAAGTAGACGTGAAACACACGGGACTAACGGTGGAGCATAACGACCACCAAAAGGAGGTTCCTGACCCGCCGCAACAACTTCTTCATGACGTTTCTGCAAATAACGAAGCATTGATTTGTCCAACGTGCTCATTTTCTTCGGTTTATCCTGAAGGCCAACTATGATTTTCCCCTTGCCAAAAGAGGAACGACGATCGCCCCCACCATCGCCACTTCCTCCAGTAGCAGAAGCCATCTATGTACAAAAATTCTTACCTTAGCACTGCATAACTTGTTGAACTTGAAGACCGTGATCATCTCGGCGAGCATGTTCTCAACTAGGCAGCACCATACTTCATGATGGAAGAGCTTCGATTTTATGAGAAAGGGGACACAGTCTTCCATGATGTTTGTTGCTGCTCTTTCTTGTAAAATCGAAGCTCCTCCTTAACATCCGTTGCTGCTCCACAGAGAACATGCTTACCGAGATGAACACGGTATGCCTGCAGAACTTGTTGAAGTTGAAGATTGTGATCATCTGGCGAGCATTTTCTCAACTGGGTGGCACCGCACTTCATCATGGAAGAGGTTCGATTCTACGAAAAAGGGGACACGGTCTTCCACGATGTCCGTATCCACTCTTTCTCATAGAATCGGACCTCCTACTTGACATTCGTTGCTGCTCGGCGGAGAACATTCTCGCTGAGATGAACATGGTATGCAAGTTCAACAAGTATGGATTTGAAAAACCATATTGAATTTGACAAGATAAACCGTCTAGACAAGGGTAGAATCATTCTTAAACCACTGCAAAGATACATACTATATATGACACATCAATCATCCTCACATTCTAGCTCAAAATACCTCTCCATTTTCTACTTCAAATTTTAGCAAATAAACTATCCATCTCCAAAGCATAAATCAAAGGGTAACACGAGGATAAAGTAGCAAACCTTCACAACACTTTGGATGAGCGAAATTTCCACGAAAATGAGGGAAAAAAATTCAGGCAGCACCTTCCTTGCTTCAGCACCATCGGAGAGTAGATGAAGCTCAGCTCTCTATCTTTATGGTGGACTGGCTCGGGCTGGAGGAGGAAGAAAGGCCTCTATCTTGGTATATAATGGGGGATGAGTTTTTATCCCGGTTAAAAACTCCAACCGAGACAAAAAGGAACATCTTTTGTCCCGGTTGAAAGTTTACTCCCGGTTGGAGGACAAAAGGGTCACCCCACCGACACCCCGGAACTAGCCGTTACAATCGGGACTAAAGGGGGGCCTTTAGTCCCGGTTGAAAATACCAACCAGGAGTAAATCTCCTCTCCATTCTTGCCTACCATGACGCACCCGCTTTTCTCCCGGGCCTACTTTAAACCGGGACAAAAGGAAGCGTATCGAAAGTCAGTTCACTACTAGTGGGTCAACATCTGGCTTATCTAGTTCCTATGCTCGGGGTTGGGCGCTAAATACAACTCGGCGCATATCCATAGGTCAACTACCTCCCATGCTTAGGAGCTAAGCTCCAGGGACTACTCGGTGTACCTTCTTTTGTCCACCAACTCCCATTCTCGAAGGCTGGGCATCGTGAACTTTTCGAATTAGAATTAGCATGTCCCTACAGAATTTTTTATTAACGTAACTCACCATTAATGTTGGGCTACTGTTCGACTTCATCTTGTGAGGGGCTTGATGGAGGTGGTCCTTACTGTACTCCGGCCCTCGTTGTTAAGGATACCAGTTGATCGAAGGGACAACCCAGCCCATATTCCAAGCGTGCGAGACACGGTACAAGATGGCGTGGATTACAAGACATGCACCAGATTTGATGGATCTTAGCCGAATACTATGCGATATAGTTTGTACTCGTAAATTAAAAATCGACTGGCTGATAGATCTTAACCAACTTGCAACCCCTAGTCGTTACCCTAATATAACGTGGTCACAGGCCAACCTATAGACCCCCGACTCATAAGTCGCCATTGCTGCCATAGCTTTAACGAGCACTTCTGTACAATCCACAAAACATAAGATATAGGGTATTACACCTCAACGGTGGTCGGAACCTACTAAGTTCTTGCATCTTGTGTTACCATCGAGCTCTTGGTCTTATGATCCCCATGCGGACAAAACAACATCTGAGCATACCTTAAGCATACCCCTGCTGGACTATCGAACGCTAAATTCTACAAAAACCGTGTCAGGGCATAAAGTTAATTGTGTGAAAAAGTTGGGTTAGTTAGCCCTTAGTGTTTTTGCCGAGTCTCCAAATTAGGGTTTAGCCTTTTCTCATCACAATGTGACATGGCCTATTTCTTTACTTAAATCATGAGCTCTAGACCTCCGATTGACCAAATTCTAGTTTTAGTGCCACAATTTCTTAAGCTATTTGCTGACCAAGTATGATGATTTTAGATGTTACTAAGAGCAACACACGTTTTAGTAGACGACCATAATCTATATTTTTCAGGGTGGAAAGGTATGTGTTGCAGTTTGTGCTATCGTTCAATCCACTCTGAAACTAGACTAGAAGGCTTTGATCCTACATATCCAAGTATCTGGCGATCCAAATTGTCAACAACTTAATTTAGCATTATTGCAAACATAGGTCATTAATTTGAAAACAAACATTCTTTGATTTTGATTTCACTACATTTCGATCAAACCAGCTGCTGGTATGTGGTGGCATTGTGTCTTGCATAGAAAGATGTTATATTGCAATCTTACATTGTGCTACACAGTGATAAACAGGCAAATGATTGCATTTGTCCTATTGAAATAATTGAAATCAAATCCATCTGAGTCCGGCCATGCACAAAGTCTTCGTCATTGCATAGCTTGAGCACAAAGCTGACCACTATATTTCATTAACAACGCTTTCAAAAGGCTATAAAAACATAAGAAACACATGATGTCGAAAGTTAAGGCAGCTTTCAAAGTTCTTAAAGTATATGTGGATCATAATGAGGCCTTCCTTGTGAGTGACGCACACAGGAAAACAAGTGGCATCTCAGAAACCATACGATTAAGTCCACCAGAACTCAGTTGCCCGACTAGAGTCTCCACTAACTCATCCATGATGTGGGCTGAGCAATTAAAATGCTCCAATATTATGGCCTCATGTGCAGACCTTATTGCTAATGCAATCATTTTTGGGGTTACTACTACTTCACCGATGCCACTTAGAGGTTTGTGCACTTCAATGTTGTTGATTAAAAAAGAGCTCTCGTCTTGGATGATCATCCTCAATTCCTTGTCAGAAGGAGCATACATAGGTATGTAAAATGATTCAAACTTTTCTTTGTTGAGCACGCCCTGTTAACAAAATAAGAGAAACAAGAGCATAATTAAATATTTAGTTTATTGTTTGGTATCACGTACTTCAAACATGAGACTAACACAAAGGAGCCGAGAGAACGTATATATTGGTGCAGAAACCAGCTCACCCTTGACACCATGTCATTTAAAGACGAGGCCAAGATTTCCCATGCATGAGTAGCCATAGATGCAGGGTTATCAGAGCACCTGCCAAATAAGGAGATAACCATACGGCCTCCAGGGACCAATTCTTTGCCTCTAACAGTTAAGAACTGCGTAAAATCCTTTCTAAACTGTCTAGAGTACGCGTCGAGCACTAGACCACTCCTTGCTCGCCTCAGATTGTCATCGCAGTCATACATCGGTATTCTTCTCTTCACAAGGTCTTCCGGTGCCTGCTCAAGTGTATACAGTTCTCGAATGACCAGGATCATTGGTGAATGCAATATGAATCCTGATTCAAGTTGATGGATGTATAAATGCTCAATAATTTACCTCGGATAGCCAATGCAAACTGGTCGACGAGCAGATGAGATGCAAGGATTCCCTAGAGAATAACCTTGCATGGAATGACCCAGGAACCATACCAGAATTGATCACGATGGGAGGGAAAGATTCAAAGCTTTGCTTGAACTCAGCTATGCTCTTTGCCACACTGTTGAAGTCATTGCCTGGTAGGTCGTTTAGGAGCACACATACCTCCGGTAGTGGCTGCTCATGCTGCATGCAGTTGCAGAGGACGGCGTTGACAGCAGTCGAGACAAGAGCAAGGGCATTTGAACCATATGAGCAGCCTAAGTCTGCGATCAGGATGCTGTTGGGGACAGTAGATGCAGTTCCAAGCAACCCTGTGATGGCATCCTCTATGGAACTTTTCATTCTTTGTTGCTCAGTTGTCTACATGCAAAAGCCATGTAAAATTCAGATATAGTTCTTTCTCAAAAACTTTAAAAAAGTCCACTTAACGAGAATAGCTTAATATATAAATTCCCAATTTACCATGTGCACAAATTGGTTTACCGTACCGTATACTCGCCGCATGGCAACTAGTAATTGGATCAAACATTTCATTGGTCCAAACATCTACGTGCTGTTTATTGGGCCATTTTCATTTCTAACGGAGCGCGATTCAATATATAACACATATCTTTGGGTGGAGGCATGGAGCTCTTTTATGGTGCTCTATACTATCACTTAGAGTAGTATATAGTACATAGAAGATGTAACCATCCATTTGTAAGGGTAATAATGTTAGTATAGTAAATATTACTAAATTATTAATGGGCCACGGTAACCTTATCAAATGAAAAATATATTACATTTCTATTCTTTTCCTATAATATCCTTATACCACCTATACTACTCACATATACTACCCATATCACAACCATATCACAGGTGATGTCTTTAATAATATACAATTAATTTCAACCATTGGATATTTTTATTCTAGTTTTTTTCATACCTAGTGTAGCTTAGTACAGTGCACCATAAAAGACCTCGTTTGGGTAATGGCTATAATGAGTAACATGGAAGAAAAGAAGTTTAACCTTAATGGGTGTAACTGCGGTTTTTTGGGCAACTTGACTTGGGGGAAATGGTATTATCTTTGATAAAACAAACACGCAATCAAATATAAAACAAACACGCAATCAAATATCGTTTTGAGAGCTACACATTGTATCAGGTTCTAGCTTTGCTTTAAAAGGATGAGGACCGAGACACTAGTAAATCGACACAATATTAGGTCTAAAACAAAAATAATGCTCGCTCCGTTCCAAAATATAGGTTGTTTTAACTTTTATAGATATATAATTTTTTTCTATATATCTAGACATAACTTATATCTATGAGTATAACAAAAAATATATATCTAGAAAAGGAAAAGCGACCTACGATTTGAAACGGAGGGAGTATAAATGACTCTAATCTCCAAATTAAATTGCACCATGAATATCTTGTCAAAACCATCGAATTAGACCCGATATGCTTCAAGCTAAATTAGCATCTTTCATCCTGTTATAATTCAGATTTACGAAGCTATGTGCCTATGCACATGCTCGGATACAGTGAAATTATTTTCCGTTCTTGTTCATGTGGATTGATTTCATTTTGTTTTCTTTAGTTGGATGATTTTTTCTGCACTCGTCTGCGTTGTTGATGCGGAGCTGAACCTCAACTAGCTAGGGATCCAAAACGCTGCCGGCGGTCATCTTGCCGTGGGCTTTGCAAGATCTTGTCGTGGCTTACTAGCGAGACTTGTTATCGGGCCGTTGGCCATGCCCTAACTCGCGGAAAAGCAGCAGCCAACAAACATGTGACGTATTTGTTAGACTTTGTATTTCCGGCCCATATGAGGTCCATTAGGGTTTACTTTTGTATCCTGGCTTGAGGCCTATATATGTATCCTTTTGTATCACGATTAATACAAGTTGAGAGTCTTAATCTCCTTCAGTATTGCGTGTTTTAATAAAAAAGGAAAAGATAAATCAAGATATCTGATCACTAAAATCATGAAACCAACAGTAGGAACATTGGTTCAGACTTCAGACCCATGTATTCATGATATAATCGATAACATATAATTGACATAAAAATAATGACATAGGAAAGCTATAGCACACCTGAAAGGTCGAGTTGCGAGCATAACTTGTTTCCCCTTGCCCTAGAGTTACATGTGGACTTTGTTTCGGATTGGCAGCCATGGTTCACTGGCAGGACAGTTCGTCCAACTGTCTGAGATGGATGTTAGAAACAGGATGCTCTCCTCGTATAAATACCGTACTAGGATCCATCTGAACAAAACCGAACAGTTAGAGACGCCACATATTTTTAAACTGAACAAGTTGCCGGCCAGCCTTACCTTGCAGGCCCCGTCAATAATATATATGGCTACGATAAGGTGGCAAGCTAGGGCTCCATGCGTTGATCTCACATGTTCAAATCCCAGAACATGCCAACAAGGAGAGCCATCGGGTTGAGCATGTATAAACGATTCGATAGCAATGCAACAGCGCCTGCTCTTGCTTCTATTACCTTTTTTTGCCGGCCTGCATCAGGAGTTGTTGACTTCTTGTTGTTGTTGGCCCCGTCAATAAGATATGGCTACGATAAGGTGACAAGGGCTCCAAGATCCCAGAACATGCCAACAAGGAGAGCCATGGGGTTGAGCATATATAAACGATCCCTACTGGAGTTTCGGTAGCAACAGCGCCTGCTCTTGCTTTATTACCTTTTTTTGCCGGCCTGCATCAGTTGTTGTTGTTGTTGTTATTACAATTATTACTACCACTACTACTGTTGAATATAGATTAGACTTGTATGGTCTCCTAAGGCCATTCTTGATGGGATTCCATTGTCCATAAACGATGTGTCACGTAAGCAACTACGGCAATATGGCATCGAAATTATGAAAAGAGAGCACGAACGAGTTTTAAACCAATGAAACTCAATTTACATGGTTACCAACATGATGGAACTCTTTCACCATGCAATGAGAGCTAAAATTTCATTTGATCATATCCCTTGTCCAATTAAAAGTTTCCACATCATTCATGGATTAAATATTATGGTTAGCATTGGAAATAGTGAAATGAAATCTTGTAATGTAGTCGGGATGATATAATAGTTTTGGAAATGGTAAAATGAAACCGACCATTGAGAGCGGCCTAAGAGGCAAGGCAAATTCCGCTCCTTTTATCCCGGTTGGTAATACCAAGACTAAATGGTTTTGCAAAAAAAAACTGCAAAAACAAAAATAAATATCGGGGGTCACTCGGAGGCCTCAAGTCACAAGTCACATGATTTTTCACGCGAAATATGCGCGTGTGTGGTCCGTAAGATTCGAACCCATGACCTCAAGCCTCGCGCATAGCTTCCTTGCCATCCCACCTACACACCACATCTATTTATATAGTGGATGCTATCCTTTTGTATTAACTCATGAAGGACCCTTTAATCTGGGTTGTTAACACCAACCGAAATTAAAGGCCTCATTTAATCCCGGTTGGTAATACCAACCGGGATAAAAAGTTTCAAGGGATTTAGTCCTTTCCCAGCCACACATGGGGGACCCTTTTTATCCCGGTTGGAAACACTAACCGGGATAAAAAGGGTCTGAGGGCTTTATTCTTTTTTCAGCCACCCGTGGAGGACCTTTTATCCCGGTTGGAGTTTCCAACCGGGACTAAAGGACCTCCTTTTGTCCCGGTTGCTTTAGTCCTGGGTGGTAATACCAACCGAGACTAAAGAGGGTGACCTTTTAGTCCCGTTGATCTTACCAACCGGACTAAAGGGACCCCGCGTCTGCCTGAATTTTTCAACCGGGACTAAAGAATCTCCACGGGTGGCTGATTTTTGAACCAGGACTAAACGGTTCCCTTTAGTCTCGATTGCAAATACCAACCAGGAGTAAAGTATAGCGCACCCTCTTTTCTCCCGGGTCGAAATTAAACCAAGACTAAAGGGGTGGTATCTAAAGTTAGTTCTCATCTAGTAAAAAGAAAAACAATCATCACTTTAATAACAGATGGAAAATCATTCATATCGTCACTTTACATAAATATTTTAGTAGGGACAAGGGTATACAAAATTTGTGGATAAACACTATACTATACAAAGGCTTTTCACCGATGGTTCATAACTTTTGTCATGGTGTTGTAGACGTCTGAGATTTTCTATTTCCCGATACTAATTATCTATTTCAATGGAAAATCACTGTTTTTTTGAGATAATGGAAAATCACTTTTTGCCACGGCTCAAGGATAGGAATTAAAGAACCGTGAGGAATGATCCAGACATCAACGGTTCATAACTCCTCATTTGCACGGTCTTGTACGCATGAGAGCTTCCCTCGTTGGACGTTCCACCACTTTTCTACCATGGACAATTAGCCATGACACAAACTCCTTTATGCCTATCACTGTCTAGGCTGTAACCATGAGAGATTATTTGTTCCAAAAATCAACATATGGAAGTTGAAAAAAGTAGAAAAATAAAATTCAAGACCCAGGGCTACCCAAATGGTCTCACATTTTTCACGCGTGGTTTCTAGGCTGAGAACCAACAACCACCCCATATGTGATCTCTTTTTGCTAACCCGCCTATATATAATCACTAGAAGAAGTATGAATTTATTCGTTTGACTTTTATGAAACTTTACATAAAAATTTAGGCATCTAAATTACTTACTTTAAAATTTGTCAACAACAAAGTTGTACATCTTATTGAAAGCTACTGTTTTATATACCAAAAAGGATTTTCATCTGATTAGTATGAATTGCATCAAACTTTTAATATTTCAATTCAAATTCGACATAAAAATCGTGTAGTTTAATCATATAGTTGAACTAACTAGCTTTACTATACCACAGCCCCATATTAGCGTCATATATTTATGGACGGACGGAGTAATTCACTGTGGTAGATAGCCCATTATGTTGGATGATAAATAGAATATTTTAAAACAATAACCATATACATACTTTCAGTTTGACAACTTTGAAATGTGGGATAACAAGGTTATTATATCCCACAGTTCTTATGTGGTGCTTGTTTGAATTCCCACTGTTCTTACTTGGAATCCGTCTAAGAACATTAGCAAGTAGTTTTTCAAAGCACTTTTTTGTACTAAACATGAATATACCCTGACTTATGTTTTGCCAGAATACTAAAAAGGAATATTTTTTGAATTCTAAAACAACCTATTTTAGAATGGATGGAGTTCTAAGTAATTGATATATTCAAGAAGTACAAAACAACCTTAGTTTCGCAGAAATATACTCTGTAACAATTTCTTTAGTTGTAGTGCAGTTTCCGATGGAGCCATAGAGATATATATTCTATTCCTTTTGCTAGGTTTTTTTCATGGTAGTGGTTCCAATATATTATTTTTGATTTGTTTGGTTAAATAATCATAAATATATGCATTATGATCATTATGTTTTCATTTGATACAGAAAAACATTGTCACAGTTTTTTCTTCAAGAGATAAACGCACTTCAGTCATGAAGAATACAGAGCCATGTCCCGCGTCTGAGAACAAATTTTCACTATTTTATTTTATGACTGAAAATGTGCTATACAAATACAACAAGAATATTATTTTGTTTTGCTATGAACTGATCGAGCTTGATGTCACTTTTCAATGGTCTTGGGCTGTGGCTTTCGGTGTAGAAAAAATAGCCATATATACCACCTACAAAGATCATTGTACGCTTTCATCAAATTTGTCATGTGCAAAGAGGCCAATGCAAGAAGCGATTAATTGTGGCCTGCTACTTCTCTTTCTTGGAGCACGTCCATGTCCTGTTGCTCGTGTGACACGTGGTAAACAGATCTGCTAAAATCATCATACATTAAACTGGATCCCCAAGTATTCTAGAGGGCATGAGATGGGATGCGCTAAGAATATGTTTTGAGTACTTTTAACGGACACAATACTTCTAAGAGGGTGTCCGTTTCTTTATGAGCTCCTAAAATTCCTGTCACATTCGTCGAATGTTTAGATAATAATTAGAAGTATTAAACATAGAATAATTACAAAACCAATTGCATAGATGGAGGCTAATTTGCGAGACGAATCTATTAAGCCTAATTAGTCCATGATTTGACAATGTGATGCTACAGTAACATGTGCTAATGATGGATTAATTAGGCTTAATAGATTTATCTCGCGAATTAGCCTCCATATGTGTAATTAGTTTTATAATTAGCTCATGTTTTATCATCCTAATTAGCCTCCGAATATTCGATGTGAAATGAATTTTAGTCTGGACTAAAGATCCAAATACCCCCTAATTTATGGATAAAACAGGTGAATATCCTAAAAAGCTTGCACAGCAGAGGTAGGTAGTTGGCACTTGACAGGCTTTGAGAAAACGTCTCTACCGGTAAAAAGGTTTTTCTGGTGAAACTTCAGCACTTGTGCAAAACGTTTGTAAATAGCTCCTTTTTTTTTTGCTAGGGGATAGGGGAATGTGGGAAGCCAGTGCAAGACATTTTTGCTGGCTCCCAGTTTATTTTTGCGAAAGGATTTAAGTTTCTTCAAGCCAAAGTCATTTTTTTTCCTTTTAAGCGTTTGTAGTGCTTCAGCGCCAAGCTAGTGGAGAAAGAACCCTCCTAAAAGGGCCAACTAATTGATAGTCATATGTTCCACGTACAAGAGAAACATTGTTATGTAGTCCTCATATCAGAGACAGTCAACCAGTCAACGGCTTGCATAGATGCCATCTGTCTTGCTAGAACAGCTTCATGCTCACTGGCTTATGGGATCCTCTACCACCGATGACTAGTGGACGCTAGTGCAGGAGAGCAGATCTAGACGAGGGCGCCTTATCTGAGAGCTGCGCCCAGCAGCCTACGCCAGTTTTGGTGACATTGCCACAGCCAAGGCCTCAACTCCTCCATTGGCCAACCTCTGAGATGGAACGGCTCGTCTGCCGTCTTGTGTGCCTTTTGCTTTCTGTCGTGGGTAGCATCGATGAAGTTCAAAATTGCTAGGCTAACAGCGTGAGCTGGTGCGCGACCGAGGAGTCATGATCGAAGCTGGAGGCACTCCGTGGTCTGGACTGTTGTCTCTGCCATATCGGCACATCGAACGATGGTGCACGTACGAGTTCAGGTTTTGTGACAGCTTAAGTTGTGCGATGATCCTAAGCTTGATTTTGCACGTAGGAGTCTTTTTTTTTTCATGTACTATCATGTATTCTCATGTTGTTATTATGCACGCAGGACAATCCTCTTTCACGATCTCTTGACTCCTTCCTTAGCTTGTCCAGCACCAGCTAGTATGCTCACGATATAGCAAACTTCATCACAACAAGCAGCCGACAATAGCATCATTTGCTGCTCCACTACACCTCGGGACACCTCTGGTGCATTCTTCAAATTTAATAACGTACATATATAAACTGAGGTTGAGCACCTTATAGCGCTTACATAGATATGATTAAAAACGAATACAAATTTTACTATAACACAATACTACACTGATGATCATATCATCCGCCTATAACTTCTCATACAGTCATATCTCAGGACAGTTTCACACACATGAGAGATTTTTATTTAGTTAGAGAAGAGGCCATTTTCCTCTGTGAATAATAAGTCATGACAAAAAATCTTTATTTGTAATGGAATATATGCACTCGTCGTGCATTACACGTCACGTGTTTGTTTTTTTCATACAAAAGATGCATGCTTGAAGTTTATAGGATTCCAACCCATGACCTCGGCATAACATGATGCCTCCTTACCATTGCTTCATTCCCAAAACTTTAGATGATTATTTGGGCACCCAAATAATTAATTCAACTTCAAAGTTATCAACTATGAAGATATAAATCTGGTCGAGCGCTACAATTTTCAATTCAATAATGTTTTCATTTGACTACTCATGAATATATCATGGATGTATGAATTTTGCACTAATTGATAGACAAACACTGATTTTCGCAGCTTAATCATAGACAAACTCCATTAGGACTATCAGTGGAAAAGCATGGCTTCGAGTATTAAATGCCCTCTCTTTGACGTTTAGTCTCAGCACAAACGAACGACACATATATCCAACTGCAGGGAGCACCTAGGTAGAAATCAACTACTCTGGCCTCTCAATAAGCTGACCAAGAAATCCGTTATTAGCAAGACACTAGAATAAAGAAAATAGCGTGTTCTGACTCTTATGGACGATTTAGAGAGAAGAGTCTAAAATCCATGTGTGAGCCTATTTTAATTTATTTTCTTGAAAAAATTACGTACCACTAGGACATCATGTCACGTTCAAATGCTGAATGGCTCGACGAGGTCATGTATTCGTGGTATGGTTATGGTGGTTTGGTAGGAGCGTGCTGGCTCCAAACACAAACAATAGTTGCGTAGATGTTGAATTGATATTTTTTTATATACTCCCTCCATCCTAAATTACTATTCGTTTTGACTTTCTAAATATATAGCTTTTTCTATGGATCTAGATGTATGCATGTATCTAGATATGTAGCAAAACTATGTATCTAGAAAAATAAAAGAAAATAGTACTTTGGATGGGGGGAGTAGTACATACTACAGTAGAAGCAAATTTGACTGGTTTCACCGGCCAATTCACATCGAGGCAACCAAAATCAACTCTAGTGAAATTGATCCTGCACAACTTGCTCCTTCGGTTCCTGCAGTGTCTTCTATGATGTCAATTGCCCATCTGTACTCAGTTACCAGTGGTGTGGGACAAGTAGAATTAATATATATAGCAGCTCCGATTAGCAGCTCTCTAGAGCTGTTGCCCAATTTAACATATATAGGCAACCTAATTCTACATCTACATCTACTAGAATGGGAATGAGTACATCTATGGCATCTAGCTAGCTATGTTAGCTTTTCGCAACTCCAGCAATGCACTGGGAAGCAACGGCCGGCGAATAATGAACTTGCTGGGCACCATCAACCACACATGTAGCTCCACTCATACTAGAATCTCAATGCCCGGCTACATTTGGGAAGTAATCAAGTCGATGCAGTTCGATCGGCTAACTGCCAACCGTATCATGGAACTTATTGGAGGCTGAATTACTTCGGCTCAATCCCGGCCCGTCCAGTAGCTCGGCGATAGGCCTGGACGCGTGTAGCGTGCATGGACGCGTTGCCGGCTCTATAAAAACCCCGCCGGAGCAGTGCCAGGCCAGTTCACCTAGAGGTGCAGAAATGGCGGTCAAGTCGGCAGTTCTTCTATGTGTTGTCTTGGCTTCTCTCCTTCTCGTCTTCCAGGATGCGACGTACGCTAGGGAGCTCACTGAAGCCAACGGTTTGCTCTCGCCTCTCTATCCTTCCCAGTGTCTCTCTCTGTGCATGGATTACATAGAAAGTTTTAAGGAAACTGCATCTGTTACTATTTTGAATTGGACGAGCTGCTTTACACTAACATTATTCTGCATTTGTGATATCCTGTTGAAAACAACCATCACTAATTTCTAGCTATTAACATGCACGCAGAGCCTGTAGGGAGGACTGTGAAGCCTGCTGGAGGGCCTGGATTCAAGGACGTGAAGTGGCTACTAGGTGGCCACAAGCATGGTGGCGGGTATGGAAATGAAGGTGGGTACGGTGGAGGATACGGAAACAATGGTGGGTACGGCGGAGGAAATGATCCACCTAGCTACGGTGGTGGATATGGGCCTGGATACGGTGGAGGATATGATGGGCCTGGATACGGTGGAGGATACAAGCACCATGTCCATGGCGGTGGTGGCTATGGGCCTGGATATGGCGGTGGCTACGGACCCAGTTATGGAGGTGGAAACAGTTGCCCTCCATGCGGAAGTGGTAATGCTGGTCCTGGGTACGGAGGCGGCTACGGTGGTGGCAACGGTGGAGGATACCGTAGTGGCAGCGGATACGGTGGAGGTGGCGGCTATGGAGGTGGATATGGTAGTAGTGGCACTTCTCCATGAGGCAGACATGGCAGCAGTGCGTAGGAACAATGGTGGATCCTACTAAGAATTTGAAGCATAAGAATGTATGCTAGCTTTTATGTCAAATAAATCGATCATGCAGGGTGATGTTTGTGACCAATTTATATATGGGATCATGTCCGATTCGTGTGGTATTAAACATCGACTGTTTCCATGACTGAAGAACCATAATAAAAGCTGGCCTTTGTGTGTTGTCGTATGTATTTGCTGGTTTTTTAACCTTGTGTCTCGTTATTTGTGGAATAACCAGACAAGTTTGTTTTTGTCACAGATAGATCGTGCTTCTAGTACAAGCGAGTCTTCAGTGCAGTTGCTATAAGATTTTGCGATGAGGTTGCCATGTTTAATTGGCAACGATGAATCGAACTATAATGATGGAAGAGTTGTAGCTCGTTGAATATGCCATGACTTGTTATCGAATGACCATGCTGGTCTTTTTGCAAGAGTCGACATTTTTACTTTAGAATGTAATTTCGAGCTTAGTATTTGTAAGATGCAAGCACCCAACTTGATAGCTGATATATAGCTTTGATTTTGACGGTGAAAAACAGTGGCAAGGCGATGCATAAACAAATATGCATGGGTGGTTGACTGGTTGTGGACATTCGTGGTGACCTGCAAATCCAAGCCATTCTAATCCACGATTATGTGCTACCTTTCTTTTGTAATTTATAGTATATATTTAGCTTATTTCAGAACCTTTATATTTCCCCCTGCCCTCCAATGTTAGTATCAACATATGTGGAAGTGGAAGCCTTACATAACCGAAATTCCATAAATTAATTGGTTGTGTTTGTTGTCTAATAGTAACAGACTAACAGTATGCCCCTTTAATTTTTGGGCCAGTTGAAGAAAGAAAACACCTTCGACGAGATACAACACAATGGTGTGTGATGTGCAATGATGTAGTGCCGAATTTTAGCT
The DNA here is from genome assembly GCF_000263155.2 of Setaria italica. Taxonomy (NCBI): domain Eukaryota; kingdom Viridiplantae; phylum Streptophyta; class Magnoliopsida; order Poales; family Poaceae; genus Setaria; species Setaria italica. Next base: position 15,384,461 of record NC_028453.1, read on the forward strand.
TACCAAAATGGTTGTTTCATGAGGATACAAGTTCTTTGTGTCATACCTTCCTTTCATCAACATCCTACTAGATGGCAGTGGAAAAGATAATCTACGAGTCTGCTGAAGTGAACCAAATGTTTCTTTAGCTGAATTACTATAAAGCCCACGCGCCCAACTGTTTTTTATTATCTTACCGAGGAGATGGCTTTCTATATGTCCTGTATGGCAGTCTGGGTAAGGTCATATGGTGGCCATAACTACGGACAAAATATGTCTGGTTTTGAATAAATTGCAAATTCAAATGTGGCGAACGATGAATTCACAGATGAAACATGAACGGTTGCGAATACGTTTGCACTTTAAATAAATGAGCTTGCTGCGTACTCCCTCCGTATAGGAAAAGGGAAGTCGTTTTAGGCGTTTAGATGATTTGCGCAAATGAAGTCGTTTTGGCTCCGTGAACCAACTTTTGGATGTGTTTGCCCCTAGCGCTTTGTTTTCTTAGCCTCCTTTCATTACTTGCGACGTTTTGTTTCCTGTGCGCTGGCCTTCCCCTTCCTCGCTAGCTTGCCTGCGCCAGAGTCCGGCACCATGAAGCTCGCTCGCGCCATGGAGGAGGTGCCAGACTCCGTCTCGTTGGAGGAGGTGGCGCCGGACTCCTTGCCGTCAGACTTGTTTGTACCAGACTCATTTGCCGCCATCTCGTTTGTGCCAAACTGCTTGCCGCCGGAGTCCCAGGCCGCCGTCTCATTTGTGCCAGACTCCTTTCCGCCGGAGTCCCAGCCGTCTACTTGCGTTCGCTGCGGCACGACCCACGACTGTGATGACGTTGTGGGCTGTCGCCTAGCCCGCCGCCTCGTTAGTAGGTGTTTCCATTGTGGTCTTGTTCATAGTGACTACGACCTCGCAGCAAGGATAATGGATGACATAGACAAATTTGATTGCGAGATCTATATTCCTAATGTCAAAAAGCTTCAAATGGATGGCGATACTATACTTGTGCCTGAGCACGTTTTGAAGAAGCTGGACAAGCTATAGAAGATGATGAAGCAAGATGCAAGGAAACAGCTAACATGCCTCTCCTAAATTGCTACCTAAGCTTACACGTCTAACTGTTTTTATGCAAGAAGACTAGCAATGTCATCAGCTAGCAACGACACCTCACAAGGGATTTGCAATGGCACCCAATCTTCTTTCTCTAGTTTTTCTTTTTGCATGTGAGGAATCTTGAACTTGTTGCATCCTTTAACCGCCATGTCTTCCTTCAAAACACTCTGAAGTGTTAGAAAAATTTTGTTTGCTTTGTGTGGACAATACTCTATGAATGCCTACAAAACATGTGTTGAAGAAATCAATCAATGGGTAATTAGTTGTTCAAAAAATAATGAAACAAGTAAACAATTGATCCATTTACCTGTTGCACTGCTGGAACTAGATCTTCTACTGTTTTTGCATTCTTCTTGTATTGAGTAGATTGAATAGCTCGAAAAAATCCCAAGTCTAGAATGTTGAAATCTGAAGAATTGGGTGGTTGACAAATTACACGAATGTCAAATCCTTGTTGCTTAGTAGCCTCACAAAAAACCGGATCATTCACAGGTAAATGGGAAGGTGCATTATCTTATTGTATGAAAATTGGTTTGTTCACATCTTCTCTTGGTCATTTGGCTCGGATGGCAGGCAATACTTTGTTTACCATCAAATCTCTAATCACATCTCTTGTGATTGAAGTTATGAGCATGATAACTTGGGCTCCTTGAAGACGATTCTGACTTCTACTTACATCATTTCCATAAGTGATCAATGGAAAGCAACCAATTTTCTCATCAAAAATACACTCTCCATCCCTAAACCTTGGCCGAGCACAAACGCACAAAAACATGAGCCTAGGGATGTAATTCTTGTTCTTACAAGTGCGATGGGGCTCATCTTCCTCGAGTAGCAAGTAATATTTGTTAGATTTTTTAGAGAGATAAAACCATTTTCATCCATGAACACAAAGTCAAAAAACCCCTGAAATCTTGGATCACCAAGTAAACCCTTCTCAATCATGTCAACACACCACTTTAACCGAAACTTCTTGTTTGCATCTGTGAGGTATGGTTTGATGCTACTAGAGTGGCACCTAAGAAAATATTTTTTTCAAATACCTTTGTATCTTCTATTTGCTCATGCCAAGTTTGCTAAAACACATCTTCTATGGTCATTCTTTCCTTGAGAGGAATGTTGCGCAATGCTTCCAAATCAACAGGGATTGCCTTATGGCCGATTGTACCCTTCTTTCGACTAGCAACATTAACCGGAATGTTTTGAGTAAGGGGGATTTTACCTCGCTTCCACAAGCGTTGAACAGATCGAATGTGAAGTCCAAATTGTTCAGCTACAACTCTTGAATCATACTTGCCTAGTTTCCCATTCTTACTTCTTGCCAACAAAGTTTGGAACACTTGTTTTGTGACTTCTTTCGTATCTTTCCTTCGTCCATTGACTTGAACGGGAGCCTCATCAACATCTTCTAGTTGTAAAAAACAAGCACATTCAAACCAACGATTTTGATTACCAGCATAGTTTACTATCAAAATAAAATAACTTACCAGCAAGGTTTTCTTCAAAATCAAAATTAGCTGCACCAAATTCGTCTAGTGGCAAGTTCAAATCAAATCCTATCCAAAAGGAAACAATGATATGAGAGACAATTTTTAAATATAAAAAGGAAAGAGTGATATGAGAGGCGATTGAATATGAAAAAGGAAACTAATAAGAAATGAATCAAATCAAATCCTATACAAAAGGAAACTAATAAGGGAACATTACCGTTGCCGTGTTCCAATGTCGGCTTGTTGAGATCAAACCTAGCATTGCTGTTGTCATCTTCCAATATAGGCTCGTTAAGATCAAAGCCAGTAGATAAATCGGCCATGTAGATGAAAGAGCTAGAAGAGGTGGCTCAGTACATTAACAAGAGAAGAGGTGGTGGCACTTAAATAGGCACTCAAGTAACCCAAACATCGACCTTCACCAATGAACCGAGTACGAAGGCAAAAATACGGGCCCAAACGCGAGCAAGCGGCAAAAATACACACCCATACGGCAAAAAAAGCACCTTCCAGGAAACAAACCGTGGACCTCAAGCCTCTTGCGCGCTAACCACTCCAGCAAGGAAAGTTAGTTGTATAGGTAATACCCGCAAGGCTATTTAATAAGGGCAAACAGGGAAAAATACACCCTAATTAATCACTCCTTGGTATACTAAATTGAGAGACCAAGTTGAGAAGTGCCTTGGTCTATTTGTGATGAGTGATTGACTAGATGGTTTGAGGCTTTACCGGTTGAGTCCATATTCCATATATGCTTGATTATGCTAATGGCTAACCGGATGTGTTGTGTTGTGGTGTTTGTACAAAACATATCTTGTGCGTTGTGTCTCTTGGCTTGTAATGTGCAGGTGTAGGATGCGACATGGCGGTCGACGGCATGAGGTGAAGGTCAAGCGCGAAAGGTCCATGCCGATGTACTAGGGCTGTGAAGGGTGGATATGAGTAGGCTTGGATTGAGGGACTCAAGGAGTCCGGGCAGAGTCATGGGTGATCCACATGGTGCACGAAAGAGCAAGAGTACATGGACGGGATGGAGACGGCGTCGGTCGAGTCAAGCGGGGCAGAGGCGAGTCAATTAGGCGGTCCGGGAGCCGGGAGTGAAAGACTTGGAGGCATCAAAGGCTTGGCGGAGGCTGGACACGTGTCGACATCGGTGAGTCACACCTTGCGGGGCATGCAAGAGGGTTTGACCGGTTTGACCTCAAAACTGGGGGTGAGTCATGCCAGGAGGGTGTGTAGAGGGTTTGGGTGGTTTGGACCTCAAAGCGACCACGCAGGCAGGCTTGCCGGTTTGGGCCTCAAAACCGGAGGCGAGTTCGGTGCAACCAGACGGCGTCGAGTCGGAGGACGCGTGGCACCATCGTGAAGCTTGCGTCGAGGCGAAGCGAAGTCGTGAAGGCGCCGGGTCCGTTCGATGAACGAAGAAAAAATTGGACGGTTTTGCCCCTAGGGGGTTTGGAGTTGTATTCTTAATGTAAGGGCATTTTGGACATTTATAAAATGCATATATATATGAGGAGTGGCTGTTTGGGGCAGCCACCTCTTGGGCTAGTAGGTGGTAGTCTACTCATTTGTTTGTGAGAGGCTTTGGGAGAGAGGTGAGGGAGAGAGGAGGGATCTTTGTTTGATCTTTTCGCCATCCTAGCTTTGATTGTGCTAAGGAGTGGCTTGTAATCGGACATGGTGAAGTAATCTAAAGATCTATTTCGTGCCATCTTGTTCCATCCCATTTGGATTTGCAATTTCCGTTTGTGTTCTTCATGTTCTTGTTTTCTCCCTTTTCTTCCCTCTCACGTTTTTGGTTGATTCGTGTTTTGTGGGGAGTTTTAAGTCAATCCAGTTGTTTGGAAATAAACTAGGCATGAGTTGAACCTTTCCACTAAGGGGATTTGATTGGAACCTCACGAGTTCATAGATTGGATCGATTCATGTTCTAGGGTTGGAAAAGCGGTGTTTTTCACAAGAAATTTAATTCCCTTTGTTTGGCTAATATTTTTGAGGAGATCCTTTGGAAATATGTTTGTTATGTTGTTGGGAAGCTATGGTTACAATTTCGTGGTTTTTGGAGATCGTTTGATCGAGTTTCGGATTTTTCTTCCATCTTCACACAGGCTGAAATCTGGGATTCCGGTATATTCCGGAACAAATTCCGGAAATTTCCGGACCTCCGGAAATCTCTGGAGATTTCTTCGGAAAATTCCGCACATCCGGAATATTCCGAAGGTTCCTTCGAATTTTCTCGCACAGAGGTGTTAGTTTTCAAAGTTACTCTTCCGGAGCTTGTTTAGAGTCTTTCTTGCTTCCGCTATTCTTAAATTGGGTTACTAGTATCATTCTGAGGTCCATTAGCTCGTGCGTAGCTAACTAGGCTTGATTTTGCTAGAAGAGAGGCTTGTGGGTCTTTGGCCGAGTTTCTTGAAGAAAATTTGAATCGGCTCCCATTCACCCTCTCGTCGCCTTTTCGGTCCTTCATAAATGCTGTCCTAAACGACTTCCTTTTTCTATACATAGTGAGTAATGTTTTGAGCCATGTCAATGTTCATCTTGAAGCTGCAAAAATATATTACGCCAGAAAAACTCAGAGGGAGGTCGCTTGACAAAAGTAGGGATCTACCTATAGCTAGTAGACTTACTGATGAACGTATAGGTGGACAGCATTGAGCAGTCCAGCTGGACCACTTGTAGCATGCTGCGCGCATTGACTGACTTGTATTTGAATGACTTGTCCGTTCGATCTAATTTCACACATTGGATTCGAACTTTGGCTAGAATACTTATTTCTTTTTGAAAAAGGCAATGTTTCCGGCCTCTGCAACCGCACATAGCTAAATTTTACAATATTCTTAGCTCAAAAGCTTAATAAAAAAGGAAAAGATGTATCCGTATAAAGGAAAAAAATAAAAAACAAACTTTATTTTTGCTTCTCCGTCCATTCTTGGTAAAGATATCAAAATCGACAATCTCCAACGCTTTGCTCGCTGAACAGATAGTTTCCCTTGATTCCTTAAGTTGCAATAGAGATCAAAATTGCAACCAATATGCTCCCCTAAAAACAGCATGCATGAAAGAGGTAAACTATTTTTTTCTAAAAACTAAATCATTACGCGTACACCAAATAGCCCACATCAAAGCTGCGACCCCCACGAAAATCAGTAGTCTTTCTTTCTTTGTTATGTCCATTGACAGTTTTGAAGTATATGAGATACTGATTGAGGTGGAGTTAATCCAGTAGCTATATGAACAATCCTCCAAATAGTCTTAGCATGATGAAAGTAAAAAAAGAGATGTTTAATTGTTTCATTACAATTGTAGAAACAATATTTTTGACTCCCAGACCATCTTCGCTTTGCTAAATTGTCCTTTGTTAAAATCACACCTCGCTGGAGGTACCAAAGGAAAAATCTTTATTTTTAGCGGAATCTTCAGCTTCCATATGAATTTATTGAGGAAGGGGTACCCTGGTTTAAAAGATACTGATACATAGACCGTAGTAAAATAGCCGTGACTATGTTGGTTCCATGTAAAAATTTATTGGCAAACGTATGTATAGTTGGACCACTTGTAGCATGATGCACACATATCGAGTGACACGTCTTTGTTATTCGACATGGTTCAATTTCACAATGGAGTTTACATTACTCCTCTGTTGATTTTAGTTATCTTTTGTTGCTTTTGGGAGCTACCAATTATATTAAAAAGAAGGAGCTCCTGGAGAGGAAGAAATACAATTGGCCAAAAACATATACACTCTTTACAAAAACTGAAGAAAAAAGCGCTGATCGTCGTTTAGGTCCAGCCAGATAGGGTGGATATTTGTTTTGCACCCGCCATCATCCAGTTGTTTAACTCATCTTTAACTTTGCGGCAAACTGGGGTGGTGGTAGACTCTTTTCAGTTGAAGATTTTTACATTCCTCTCCTTCCAGATTATCCACCGAATCAGCATGATCATAGAGCGTAAGCCTTTCCTTGAGTTGTATGGTCTGGTCGCCATTGCCATCCACCAGTCCTGCAACCTGTCCGCCAGCTGCTGAAGAGGGACGGCCATCCATTCCGAAATATTTTCCCATACTTTCTTCGTGAATCTACATTGCGCAAACAGAAGTTGGGCTATTTCTGGCAACTGCCGACACAGCGAGCATGTTATTTGGTTTGGCCATTGCCTCTATTGTAATCTATCTGCGGTCCACAACCTGTTTTGTAGCGCCAACCATGAGAAGATCTTGCAACTAGCAGGTGCCCACGCTTTCCATACTAGCATATCACAGCTTGTTGCTTCAGAACCAAGGAATCGCGCGTTGTATGCTGACTTTCCATTGGATGTCGTCCAGGGTCGTGGGGTCAGTGTGATGTTCTGGACCGCACGCCAAAGAACGATGAACTCTTCAAAGTGGTGTACAGAGAAACTTTCATGCTGGATATTTAGGTCCTGACCGAGTTCTGGTTTGTTAAGGCCGCTTGTAGTGTTCTGTTTTTCCTTTTTGAGATTTCAAAGAGATTTGGCGCCAAGTCAGCCGGCTGTTGACACTCCACATATACTCATGCTGACTTTTATACTGGAAGTTACGCAAAAACATACCTTTCATCCTCATAAAAATATTCCATCCATGAGACATGACTCTCTCCCATCATTATGCAAAAAGATATAGGTTATGAAAAAAAGAGAAAAATAAATAAATATCCATGCTCAAAAGCATGAGAGAAAAAAGAGAAAGAAAGAGAAAAAAATAAAGAAAGAAAAATAGCCCATATCCGAAAAAGAAATAAGAGGGGAGTCATGCAAAAAGGAGTTCAAATAAATTCCACCAAGATTCCACACACATTGACTACTTGATCGTATTGTATGACTTGCATCTCGTCGGATTCACTCTTTGACATTGCAACATTATGTGATACAAGTATGCCTCATTTCATATCCTACCCAAAATCCCACAAAAGCTTATTAGATGTAGGATGAGAAGAGGCAACTTCATGCTTTGGTGAGGACTATACACATTTCAGCGGTCGAGAGGTATTGTTGGTATATTTAACGATCACGAATAAATCCGCAAGCGTACGGATATACCGTTGTAGCATTTCACCCAAGAGTATTCCCAAGGTTATCATATTTTTCAAAGGAAGGTGGGTAAGTCAAAAGAGTTACCATGTTCATGAGTATATCTTAATTGAATAGACCAAAGCTCAAACAGGGATAATGATAATAGCATGGCAGTGTGACACACAAGAGAACCAAACTCAAGATAAGATAGGCTAAGGTTAGGGAGAAAGACAAAGAGATAGCTCTAGATTTGTATGTACTTCCTATATACTGAACAGCTCATACTAGTATACATACAGACATTATACATGACTAGGACTTAGTTCTATGCATCCACGCACCACCGAGAGACAGTCCCTTACTGGTCTGTTAGTTACTCCTAATTTACGAAATCTTACTTCATACCCGAACGTGGAGGATTACAGAGAATAAACGGGGCTATCACAACCTGCTACCTACCTCTGCATTCCGTGGGGTACACCCGCATCCAACTACATTCATACAACCCAAGCACCTTGCTTGCATTGATAAACAATATCCTAACCCCCATGGACTCCCACCATTTAGATGATGGGCAATAATAGAGCTAGAGCAATCATAAAGATCATTGGAACCGATGCCATGGCATAGATTGACTAGCGTGATCATGCTATGCGTATGAAACATATATAAACCATAGCAAGGGCATACGACTATCACAAGAGCATATAAACCTAGCATAATAGCATGATAATAAACAGAATATTGATATAGCCAACGTTTAGTATCTCAAGCTGAATAACTGGTGATAAAAATTAAAATAACAGGTAAGACATATAATTCTAGTAAATATCGATAATTGGTGAATAAATCTAAACGAAGCAAGAGCGATGCGCCTGAAGTTAAAGCTTAGATATTACTCAATACGCGGAACCTACAAAATGGCCGGAGGTCGTGTTGATGCAGCCCTACCAACTCGCACGAACTCGTGAGAAGAAAAAGGATTTGGCGAAGTTGCTGACTTGAAAGTAAAGTTACGTGAAAAAGTATATTTGTATTGATGATTGTTGTGTTGTTTTACATGCCTTACGAGGCACCTATTTATACCCTGCTACAACTAAATTTCTAACCGACTATGATTTTATCTCTAATTCAAAATAACAAATATTTACATACAGATATAACTCGCATCGGAGTCTAACACTAATCAACTTTTCTATGGGCCAATCTCTGCCTTCATCTTGTCACTGCCTTGGCCCTTTCAGGCCCATATCGACCAAGCTGCTCTAGCTCCCAATCGGCCAGCCCTCATCAACTCCCTCGGCTAATCGGTCGAAACACTGTAGCTCTATCGGTCGATTCCCCCAGCTACAGCTTCTTGCTTATCCGTATCGACCACTTTTTCTTCTTGACGCCAACCCTAACATGTGTCAAAAATCGACGTCAACAGCAACCTCCCATTAGTTAGAAGCGTGATTTTTGGATCCTTAGAGGGTGCTTTCTCCATCCTTTTGTGCTTATTCATCTGCAACCAAATAATTTCCAAGGACAAGTGGAACTACATTATTCCAAACCAAATATGCATGGAAGAAAATGCTAATCCTCCTTTATTCTTGAGTATATTGATGGTCATATTTGGTACTCAACGACCATCAATAACTCTTCCAAGCTAGCCCTTTGCTCATCCCGAGCAAATGTTAAGGCTTAGGTTGGTTGATCAGGAGTTGCTACGATGTTGTATTCCTAACTTATACCAAGCCTACAACAAAATATTCTACCAAGAATTGAATAAGTTTGCATTGATCTTACCTGTTACAGGAGGTTTTGCAAAGTTTTTCAAAAGAAATCAATGTTCCTCAAATGATACTCCTGAATCGCTCAATGTGTATGATTTCTCACCAAGGCATAGGGTTGTCTTTCTTTCACAACCTACTCCTAATAGGCTTATATGCAGAGCTATAGGTAGGGAACAATGAAGGCATACCTATTCCTCAAGTATTGTTAAGTCAAAGACCGGAGAAGCAAGTCATACAACCTGATCAAGATGTGCATATGTGTGGATGGTATATGGACTTATTTTTGTATAATCCTTCTCTCTCCTTTTCTTTTTCTTTGGTGACATGGGCTATCTTTTTTTTCTCTTTCTCTTTTTCTCTTCCCTTTTTTTTCATAATGCTTTCATGAGCATGTATTTTATTTCTTTTTCATTGCTGAAGTCTCTTTTGCAAGGATAACTTTGGAGAGAAAGGTCATATAATAACATGGAGCTTTGTTTTGTGGATGGATGGATGGTATGATTGATAACTTGCAGTGTAGAAGTTTAGCATATGGTGGTGGCGTGTACGTGATCTTGATCATGGGAGTACGACAAGTTTCTCACTAAGGGTCACAACAATTTGACAAAACTCAATGAAAGAACAAGCTGCATATGTGGAGGCTATGTAATAGGATTAACATATGGCCTTGGATAGGAATTTCTCATCATTGAGGAACTTATCATTTTAGCATTTTCAAAAATAAAACTCCGGATATCAAGCATCACATAGAACAAGACCATAGCAGCTCTATTCTACCATATCATATCTCACAACAACCTAGACATGGATCATGCTTTTTGCTACCCACAAGTTTCAAGTTAAAGTTTGATCACACCAGCCAACCAACTCAAAAACATGGCTAGGATACTAATTTGTAGCAAGACATATGAGAGGAAATAAATAGAGTAACTATTCATCATTTCAACCATAGAGAATTAAACATTCTTACCACACATAGAAAAGCAGTAAATATTTTTAGTCTTATTATTTTTTCAGTTTTGTTATTTATTTTTATCATCCATATTCTGAGAATAGTAAAGATACAAGTTACCTCTCTTTTGGGGGTCTTTCCCCAAGCTAGCTTCAGGCTCACTCTTGCTGGTTGGGGTTGTACCTCGTCATATGAAAGTAAGTCTGTAGCTCCTCTTGCTACTACCGCTAGAACTGTTGGATCTCATGGATCCTCTCACCAGTGTGTCGCTGCCAATCCCGAGTGGACTGGACATGCTGGTTCAGCGATTCCTCCACGTCACTAGTACGCACGGTGAGCTTACTCAGCTGCTGAGAAAGACTGGAGTGGTCTCAAGCTGAGAATGAGCACCAAACGGTGGACGTGGAAGGAACACCACCAGAGCTGGAACTAGTACACCGATCCCGATGAATCGGTTGAGCCCACTCATCACTGCTTGTGCTCTGCTACGCCGAGCTACTAGACCTGTGCTGATAGGAGGGCTGGTCCCAACCAGGGGCATATCTGGGTGTAACCCTAGGCATGTACCCAGTCGGAGCCCATCCTGCCAGCACTGTAGGTATGGGAGGCTGCGGCTGTGGGTGTGGTGGTGGTGGCTGCTGCATGGCTGCGCTCCTCGACATGCTCCTGGTCATGCTACCACTAGAAACATTGCTCCTGTGAGCTTCCTCTTGTGGCTCAAGAGGCATGGTTAGCAATCGACAATTATACAAATGAAACCCCTGGTTAGGTAACGGGATCTCATTTGTATAGCTGGGAAAGAAGAAAACTAAAGAATCATCTGGGCCCTTCTTGAGTGTGTGGCCATAAATCAAATATATTTTCTCGATGTGAGGATGAGGTGTCTCAATGAAAGGAATAGCATTCCCATCTAGAGCCCCAATCCTTGAAGTGACGCGAATGATCAAAGAAGTACACTCAATGGGACCCATCATCTTAAAATTTCCATGACATTGCCAAACCATTACCTTGACGGGGGAGATCTTGATCTTCTTGACATGTCACATAAAATCACCAACTCATCATTGCGCACGAGCTTAACATCCTCTCTTGGGAAGAGAGTGATGGCAAGCCACTTGTGCATCAAGTGAAGGGTTTGATTCTAAATCTCATTGCACCAAGGTGCAAATTTGCCATGGACAATCTAACTAGAGATCTTACCCTGAAAACGATATTGAGAAAAATTGCAGCAAGCTTTGTCAAGTGAAATAGCACAATGATGACTAAACCCAAGGTGACGGCTAAATTCTTTCCAAGTAAAATGGTATTCCATCCTGAAGAGTCGGAAAGAGACACCATCCATCACCTCTCCAAGAGTGCAAAGAAACTGGATGGCGAGAGGCTGAGAACCAAGCTCCGCAACCGACAAGAAATCATCCCACCTAATAGCAGACTAGATAGAGGTGAAGTCAATATCCATACCTATTTTCTCCAGAAGTTTCGGGTCGTAGACTTTGGTGTGACTGAAGGCTTGGTCCTTGAGGATGGTGTAGGCTTGTTTCTCTCGATCGCCTTGCAAGTCGAGGTAGGGGGCATCACTTGCGTCCACCTCCATAGCTTCGACTTGCGGTTCAGCTTGCTTTTCTTGCTATTCTTCATAGTCCATCGACGTCGGGCTTAGTGTTGGTTCAGAGGAATGAGGAGAGCTCTTGCTAGCCCATGAATGGGACGAGCTTGACCTGTCATCCTCCTGAATGCACCGGCAACCCGCTTCATGCTTGCCACCGAAGACAAAGGAAACACAAGAGCAACCCGAAACGGGTTAGAGTAATCAAATGAAATTTTTACCCGTGTGTTGGTCCGCCAATGCTTGGCCAATCTTGCAGCAAAGAAATCATGTGAGAGAGATTGCTTGCACCAACTTTGAGCAAAACTTCGAAGAAAACTCAAGAGCAAAGAGTGGAGAGAGAGTGAATGAGTGATATGTGATGAATGAGTGAAGATCACTCCCCCTTGGCCTCCTATTTATAAAACAACACAGCCAAATAGTTAGGAATGGCCGAAGCTCAACGAATACTAGCCGTTGTTGGCAGGTGGGCCCTAGCGACAGTTGGGATAGTTCAGCTGAACCATGGGTTCGACCGGCCCCTGGTTGGACCCACTTGCTAAAAACTTTGGCCAGCAGTTCCCCAATGGCTACAGGATGTCATGCCTAGGTGCCTCGGCCAAATTTTGCTCAATAACTGCTCAAAAGATTTTTCAAAGAGATTTAGATCAAAAATCATTTTCAGAATTTTTTTTGAAAAGGGGAAAAAATGGCCAGAAAAATTCTAGCATGCAAATGTGTGTTAGAAAAATTAAATATGCATTTGGAAAAAATCAAATAATTGGGAAATCAAAATTTTGGAAGGGAAATATGAGATAACTACCGATTTTACCTTTCGGCGAAGGGCTTACCATTTTGAGTTTGACAAGCAAGACTCTTCTCTATCATGATTAGCACTCGGTGTGCCATCCTGGAGAAGTGGATGAAGACGCTCGTTCCACCTTCCACCACACTTTCTTGGTCTTCTTAGATTTTGTTAGTGCGGTCTGTGGCTTCTTGGATTGGGGCTGTGGCTCCGTCCACTCCCCTAGCCACTCATCATCTTGATGGATTAGGTAGCATTGCTCCTTCCTTAGTTGAAATTTCAACATCATATTCTTCCTCCCAATCCGGAAGCGGATTTCTCCAGGTCCAACATCAATCCTTGCCTTGGCATCATTTAGGAATGATCGCCCGAGAATGAGCGGCATTCCCAAATCACCTTACATAACGAAGACCACGAAATCGATGGGGATGTAGAAACCTCGGATTTTCATTGGAATGTTCTCTACTATTCCCTCGGGGTGTCGGATCATCGAATCGGCTAGGTGCAACCTTATCAAGGTAGGAGAAAGAGTAGGATAGTTCAACTTTTCAAACATCACCTTAGGCATGATGTTAATGCTTGCCCCATGGTCAAAAAGGGCCTGCTCGATTTAGTAGTCCCATATCGAGTAGTTGATTGCTGGATATTCCGAATCTTCCTTGCTTACACGTAGTTCACCTCGTGGTTCCTTCCTTGGTGTATGAGCTTTTCCTGCATGTTTATCAACAAATGGCTTCCGAGATGGCTTACCCCATCTGGCAGTCACCGCACTAACATTTTCAGAAGAAGACTCGGGTTACCCCGGGATCTTCCCGATCTCAGCAGAAGGAACAGCAGTGGCCAACTGAGCTAACTAGATTTCTAGCATTTTATTAAAATTTAAGCTAGTTCTTGAAAGTAGAAGAAAGACATCAAATTTTATGTTGAGGCTATCCAAGGTTTTCTTGTTTGCAGCTAACATTTTAGTAAAGCTCTCATTGATCTTAGCTTGTCCAAAAACGAGATCTCTAAAGGAGGATTGGTTAGGATTGAAAGAATTACTATTATTACCTCCTTGGTAAGGGTGTTGCTGGTTCCACCCTTGGCCTCCTTGCGGATGATATCCGTTGTTGTTGTCGTTCATGTACAATACATCCTCCTGAGTCTCTGGGAAATTATTCCCCGAGTGTCCAGTCTTTCCACAAATCTCACATGTGATGTGAGAATCCACAACTTGGATGGTGTGGGACATGGCAGCTTTCTCTTTGGTGTAGTCATCCAATCTCTTCATGAGGAGGTCCATCTTAGCGGTAAGCATGTCCGCTTCCTTCATGGAATGCGTACCTTTCTGTCGGGGTTGGAATCGTTCATCACTCCATCCTTGATTAGAGACCATCTTCTTGATCAATGTTGTAGCAGCATTAATGGTAAGCGAGAAGAAGGTTCCTCCAGAAGCCGCATCAACATGGCCTCGGGCTGTCGGAGTCAACCTGTTGTAGAAATTTTGAAGAATGAGCCATTTATCCATCCTGTGGTGAGGACAAGCCAGGATGTACTCCTGAAGACTTTCCCACACCTCAGGAATTGTCTTTGATGAGGCTTGCTAGAAATTCAAAATCCTTCCATGAAGGGCATTTGTTTTGCCCAATGGAAAGAACTTCACGAGGAATGCCGCAGAGCATTTATGTCATGTATTCACTTCCGTATGGCTCACATAGAACCACTGCTTCGCCCTCCCAAGGAGAGAGAATAGGAATAGTCGGAGACGAATGGCATCTTCACTCACCCCTCTAATGGTGAAGGTGCTACAGAGCTCATGGTACTGTTGTAGGTGGGCGCTTGCGTCCTCATTGGCTTTCACACAGAATGGGCTAGCCTGCACCATGGTAATGAGATCCATCTCGATCTTGAAATTGATGTTCCCCATGTCCACCTCGGGGCCTTTCAGCACCTACGAGGCTGAGGGAGTAGAGTACTCACGAAGAGTCTTCTAGGGCGTCGCGTTTGATGTAGATGGTGCAAACAAAGCTGGGTCGATTGTGGAGAGAGTAATTTAAGGAGGAACGACACGAGATCGCACCCTTCTCACAAGTGACTCCGGATTCTTAGTGAAATTTGTCGGCAAGTTGAAACCAGTCATACACTACCTATCTTCAGATCAAAGATAGAGTAGACATATCAAGGTTCGCTTGCTTGAGTAATGATCTACCAACTATGAATATAAACATATACAAAGTAAAAAGTTTTAACCAGTGCGTTTCCCGACAACGGCGCCAGAAGTGCTTGTTGGTATATTTCACGATCACGAATAAACCTGCAAGCGCAAAGATATACCGTTGTAACATTTCACCCAAGAGTATTTCCAAGGGTATCGTATTTCCTAAAGGAAAGTTTACTATGCATATGAGTATAGCATAGATGGATAGAAACAATACTAAGAGTTAGCTCTAGGTTCATATGTACTTCCTATATACTTCACAGATCAGACAAGCATAACATACATACACATTGTATAGAACACAGGCCTATGCACCCAGGCACACACGGGGAGACAGTACCCGTACGGGTTCCGCCCAACATAGTTACTACTAATTTATGAACTCCTACAGCGTACTCGAATGTGGGGGATTACAAAGGACAAATAGGGTTGTAACCACCTGCAGCCTACCCCTAGCAACCCGTGGGGCAAACTCATATCCAATGAAGCTAAGAAATTCAAGCATGATGCTTGCATTGTTAACAATACTCTAGCTGACCCGAGCTATTGTGACAAGGGCTGAAGTCGCCATAGAAATGGCCATTGAACCGATGTCGTAGCATAGATCAACTAATCTATACAAGGTATATATGCACATAGAGTATATAGTAAAGCATGGTCTCAAGGCATACATAGATGTATATATGCACACAGAGTATATAGTAAAGCATGGTCGCAAGGCCTACACTATGATAGCAAGGGTATACGGTTAACATAGGAGCGTATAAGCCTAGCAATCAACATAGCAAGGGTATGTATCTAACTCATGCATATTAGAATCAAACACAACACTATATAAAGGAGATGTATACTTTGAATAGAATAAAGTCATCCTAGGAAGATGGAGACGATTCTGCGAGCGAATCTTCAGGGAATATCCTTTAACCGATCTAAACCATCGCCACGTGGAAGATGGAGATGAGGGAAGGCAAGGGCGGTTCGGCCGACCCCCCTTTGGGCCCCTCTCGCAACCACCTTTCTCTAGGTGACTATTTGGTGGGTCCCAATGGTGGTTGTCTGTGTTCTTTGGTTTATTGAGGCCGTTGTGGTAGTTTGTTGGCCCTTCAATCCATGGGATGCACACGTGACAACCTTCCATTGGTTAGAAACGTGCTTCTTGGATCCTTAGAGGGTGCTTTCTCCATCCCTTTGTGCTTATTCACTTACAACCAAATATGCATGTAAGAAATGCCAATCCTCCTTTATTCTTGAGTATATTGACAGTCATATTTGGTACTTAATGACCGTCAATAGGGACCAACCTCCACGACCGCATGAAGCTGGAGGCTCGGGCTAGCAAAGCGCAAGCCACATGGAGCGGGAACGACAACCACATGGACATCACACTTCCTCCAGCTCCAGTGGTCCCCCCCCCCGGTGACCTCACGGACCTCAACCAATGAATGGGCGAACTCGAAGTTTAGATAGGTGAATTAAAAATACTCATAACAACCATGTCTAGGGCTTTGTCTAGTGGCAGCAGTAGATCGATACAGAATTCACTACTATCAACAACACGGTGAAACAAAGCCACAATGACTTGAAGGCCTACTTCCGCTCACAAGGGTACAACCCTTATCCAGGCCAGTAAGCAAAGAACAAGCTTGGGGGAGGACCCCACGAGAGTGTCTTCCTTTTCCTACATCTGCATTTAAAAACAATCTGCATATGACAAAAGAACAAAAATATTTACTTGCTTTCATATGTGTAGTAAGAATGTTTTAGTTCTTCCTTGTTGAGATGATGAATAGTTGCTCAGCTTTATTTCCTTCATGTGCCTAGTTTCCAACTTAGTATTCTCCCAAGTATTGAGTTTGTTGGCTATCTTTCATCCTAAGAGCCTGAAAACTTGCGGGTTGCAGGTGCATAATCTAAGATTAGGTTGTTGCAAGTTATGATACGATACAGTAGAGTTTTCTATGGTCTTGTTCCAAGTGAAACATGACATCCGGAGTTTTATTTCAAAAATTTAATATGATGATATGTCCTGCCAAATCCATATGATGTTACATTGCACAAACTGTACTCATATGGTACTTGCTATCGTATTGAGCATTGTTAAATTGTTGTGACCCTTGAGAGGTTATCGTTATGCTTTCATGATCAAGATTACATGCACTTCACATATACTCATGCTGACTTCTACACTGGAAGTTACGCAAAAATATGAATTCCATCCACATAAAAATACTTCATCCATGAGACATGACTCTCTCCCATCATTATGCAAAAAGATATGGGCTATGCAAAAATAAGAAAAAGGAGAAAAAGAAATAAATATCCTGCTCAAAAGCATGAGAGAAAAAAGAGAGAAAGAAATAGAAAAACATAAAGAAAGAAAGATAGCCCGTATCCTAAAAAGAAATAAGAGGGGAGTCATGCAAAAAGAAGTTCAAATAAATTCCACTAAAATTCCACACATATGCACTTGTTGATCACATTGTATGACTTGCACCTCCTCAGATCCACTCTTTGACTTTGCAACATTATGTGATACAAGTATGCATCATTTCATATCCTACCCAAAACCCCATAAAAGCCTATTAGATGTAGGATGAAAAGAGGCAACTTCATGCCTTGGTGAGGACTATACACATTTGAGTGATCGAGAGGCATCATATGAGGAACTTGCTTTCATTAAAAAAACTTATCAAAAACCTCCAAAAACATAGTTGAACAAGGAGTAAGAGAATGGTGACTTTATATAACTGTTGTATCATATAACCGCCCAAGACAAGGAAAAGCTTGACTTTATATAACTGTTCTATCATACAATCGCCCAAGACAAGGAAAAGCCAAAAGCCCTATGGGGACTAAGGTAAAAAGGGTGGAAAATGCCAACTTATTCAATTCAAGAAAGAATCCTTTGTTGTACACATGGTACATAGAAGAAAGGAAGTATTGTACCAACTCCTGATCAACAACCTATGTCTTAGACATTGCTCGAAACAAGCCAAGGTCAATCTTGCAGGACTTATTGATGGTCCTTAAGTGCAGAATCTGACGATCCTTAGTAGATGAAAAGGTTGGAGGAGTTTAGGGTGTAAGAGATAAAAAAGTAAATGCATAATTGTTCGATTTGATTGGGTTGGCCTCAATCGGCCGTGGCCCTTCGTAAATACAGGGTGGGGAGGTCCTGCCTCCCAGTAGGAGTTGAACCTCGTACAAATCCAGTGTCAAAATATAACTCCTAACTTGGATTAGGTGTGGATTTTGTCAGAGGTATAACTCTCTCATCCGGACTTCAATTGGACGTTCTACATATGCATTTCGATCGTCTCGATGAGATCCATGCAATGGTGAGGTATAATTAGAATTTTACAATATTTATAAAACTGATCTGACCGGTTTAAGGACCGGTCTGCGCAGATCAGCCTGCTGCAAATCCAAGTGCTGCCAATTTTGATCGCCAATGGGTACCATCCCGCGCCAGTATAGCTATTCCACGACCGCAAGTTTCCTCCCATCGACACACTAGTCATCTAACCCTCCAAACGAATTCTTCATGATCCTAGGCATGTTTTCCTCTCGTTTAGTAACGGTGAGCTATTCCTGCTGGAATCACATTCCTCGTTGCTCGTTGTCCGGGTCACTGCCTCGAGCAGAGCAGCTTGAAGTGCGGGTTGTGTTGCCATGTTTTTTTTCTTTTACCTTAATTTCTATAGAATAAGAGAATTATGAGTTTCTGTTCCTTTTTGTTGATAGTTTCTTGTTGCAAGACGGTGCGGAGAGGTCGTATTGCGAATTTGTGATAGGATCGGGGACGGGTGCTTGCTTTTGTCCCAGCCGGCTGCCCATAATATGCTTTATTGATCACTATCTTCAAATTATGATCCATTAAATCAATTATGTTCATTTTTTTATTTTTTTCGTCGACAAGTAATTTTAGCCCTTGAGGTTAAACATGTTTGTTGTCTGCTCTGTTTTTTTGCCAATAAGGTATTAGCCGTAAACATGTGAATTTGCACGGCATGGTACAATATGATGTTGAGCTCTACAGTAATTCTAATATAATTTATATTAACTAAGGTCATACTAACAATACAATATTTAAGAGATTAAAATAATAAATCATAGGAAAGACTAGATTTTTATAGACTGATTTTCAGATAACAGTGATTCTGATTATCCCCATGGATGTTTGTAGATAATTTGCACAATATTTAAGTTAGCAGTTGGAAAGCTTTATAATCAAAAGGTGTTTCCAGAATTCTGTAGGTTACACCATCAAATTAAGCTGTTTCAATGTCGCACTCGTTACATGGAGTTAGCTTTAAATGTTTATGAATCAGTATCCTAACTGCAATGAAGTGAAATGCATGATAAGGCACCATTTTACATTCAGAAATTAATGGATTGATCAGAAGTCCAATGGTACATAATTTTTATCTGGTTAAATTGGTCTACGAATTATAATTTTCTGATAAAATGCATGCATCCAGTTGCCATTTACCGTGTCGAAAGTCGCCGGATGCTTTAACTCCATCTGTTCTCCATTCTAAAATGTCCATGAGAAAGAGAATACGTGCCGAGTCAATCGCAGCATGCTGCATGAACTTATTATTCATTGGGCGGCAAACGGCCGGTCATCCATCATCATTACAATAATGCTTGCTTCCGCTGTATGGAACCTTGATTTGACGTTCTTGATAAGAGATTGGTCGAAATATTATGGCCATATAGACCGACAGTTGGATCTCCTTATCAGACGCCAATTATATATTGCACGAGCAAGCATGTGTCTAGACTACTCCTAAAAATGTTTGTCTATTTAAATCTTGATGAGGGAGTAACCCGGAGCAACTAATTAAATGAGGATATATATGTAGTCCTTTTCTGTTGAATAACGAAAATTGTTTCCTGTTCCTCTACGATTATTGTGCGAATTAGTACGTTCCAGCCCTTGGACTTGGAGGTACCTGTAGTATCACTGTTTTCTCTCGGTTCTCCTAGCGTGCACGTGAACGTAGATGTACCTAATCCTAATATTCATTTATTTTCTTTTCAACTTTTTATGATACACTGCTGGACGATCGGTTCCAGTACGGGTCAGTAACCAGTAGGTCCGTAACACCGACCGGTACTAAACTTCAAGCCATGTCGCGCTGTTACGGACGGTAGTTTAGTACTCGTTGGTTTTAATAACTGGTACTAAGTGGTAATTCCTTTTCTTTTTTTGTTTTCCTTTCATTTTAATTCATATTTTTATTCGTATTCGTATTCGTATTCGTGTATAATATTTGTTTGCGTATAGTAGTAATATTACACTAATATATATTGATCTAGCATAAAGGTTACATAATTATATTTACATAGTTTACATACACTTCAAATATTATGAGTATTCCGAATATACATACACGTCGTCGTCATCTGAGTCCACCATGTTGTGAAGTTGACCCACACTTATTCCATTGTATTAAAATTCTACCTTTAGATTTACGACTTTCTCCAAAAGTAATCCACATAGTTGTTCTTGAATTGCCCTCAGTCGTTCTTAGGCGAGGAGTTCTTCTCTCATGTCACAAATCTGTCATATGCAAACATCATTGTTTTAAATCAATACATGCGTAGAATGAAAAATAATGATTTGTTATGAGTTGTGTTTATGTACTTCCCATTCCCGGACCATCATTTGCTTTGGACCTATAAAGCTGTGGTTGAACTCTTCGGGTCCAGCACTATTCATATTCATATACACAGGCCATGTTAAATATACTTATTATTAATTTTGAACGGATGAAAAAAGGAATGAATGACTCACTGGAAGTTGTAGCGCAAAAGTATGAATTGCATGTGATGTTGCTTATCCATAAAGTTGAAAATATTCTTCATGGTCCAATTTGGCCATTTCATTATAGTATCCTCATTTATAACATGTGGGTCCATGAAATAGTAAGTGCATAAGTAAGAGTGGTTGCTCGCCATTTTGGAATGCTGATGGGGATGTTTTCCTGAACAATAAACCCACAGTGATTGACAAATGTTGTCTTAACACCAAGGGGAGCAATTGGTTCGCCTTCATCATCCACCTGTGTGATGATGGTATGCCCCTCCAACTTTTCTTCCCGCCTCGTTTTTATTTAGGCCTCATCGATCTAGATGGCTAAAAAAAGATGCACTAATTTTACCCATATTAATAGTTAGAGAATTCAAATCATATTTATGTATATAAGGATTCATATACCTCAGCCTCATTGCCTTCCTCAGCAAATGCTTCCTCCTCGGCTGGAGCATCATCACCGCCATCACCAGACATATATAGGTACTGGCTGCCATCATCCACTTCACTGCAGCATCATCTACTTCTGCGTGTAGTTGCTACCTTCATTAATAATATTCTGTTGGAACTCCTCTTCCTCCCTGAGTCCCATTTCAACTAGCACAACAAAAAACAAGCTATCTAGAAAGTAATTCAGAATAAATGAAACTAAAACAAATAATTCTATCCATTAACAACTGTTTTCTAGCAATTTCCTATATTTTGTAATAATTTTCTATACTTTTATCTTCTATATTTACAACTAATACTAACCATTACTAACTGAATGTAATTCTAAATAAATGTAACCATTACTAGATGAATGTACCTTCCATATTAACAAGTAATTCTAACCATTACTAAAAGAAATAATTAAGAAAGTAATTCTAAATAAATGTAACTAAATGAAACAAAAGAAATAATCTCAATGATTCTAGCAATTTCCTATATTTTTACTTAGTTTTCTATATTTTTTATCTTCCATATTAACAAGTACAATAAAAAAGAAACATTTAAGAAAGTAATTTCAAGGTATTTCCTAGTAATAAAACAATAC
The DNA here is from genome assembly GCF_000263155.2 of Setaria italica. NCBI lineage: Eukaryota > Viridiplantae > Streptophyta > Magnoliopsida > Poales > Poaceae > Setaria > Setaria italica. The sequence continues at coordinate 15,406,248 of NC_028453.1, forward strand.
AAATAGTTCCAAGGCATTTCCTATATTTTCTAACCATTTCCTATATTTTCTAAGCCATTTCCTATATTTTCTAAGCTATTATCTAATGTCAAATTACTGACATCAACTTGGGGGCATACTGACATCAGCGATCGGGAGGGGGGTTGTGGGCTTGCATACGCACGTGGAGGGGCAGCAGCGGCCAGCGTAGGGGCGAGGGCGAGGGCTGGGCTGGGGTTTGGTGGCAGCAGGCGCGAGGTTGATGAACGCTGCGGTGAACGTGCCAGACACTAGTTGGCAGCCGGCAATGGACAGATCGGACTGGGCTGCGGCAGTGCACGGAAAGCACGGGGTTGGGCCGGGGACCGATCGGGACGGGACGGTGGGTGGTGTCGAAGAGCACGGGGATGGGTGCGCCATGGTGCCGGGGAGCACCGGACCCAGTCGGACATCGAGGAGGTCGAGGAGCTGGGGAGCGACGGGCGCGACGGCCAGCGAGGAAGGGGGCCGGCCAGTTAATTAGGTTGGGACGGGAGGCGGTGCCGACGTCGTCAGTGAGCACGCTCTGCGGTGGGGATTAGTGTGAGGACGATCCGTGGAGCACCCTGCGCTGGCCGGCGAGGAAGCCGAGGAGGAGGAGCCAGGACAACGATGGACGATGACATGGGGCGAGGTGAAGGATAGGGATGGGTACGACGGGGTGATAGGCAACGAGGACGGGGACAGGTCGGTGCGGGAAGATGTTGAAGAAGACAGGAACGACGGAGCGGTGCTCGCGGAGGAGTTGAATGGGATGGCAGGTGTCATTATAGTGCGGCTGGATTAGGGCGGCTAAATGTTGGAGAAAACGAGGGGGGTGGGGTTTTTGTAGGTTGGGCGATATTATTACTGGGCGGAGGCATTGCACGATGCTAGCTATTGCCCAATACTAAATCATTTCATTTAGTACAGGGCAATGCCTTCGCCCAGTACTAATCTGGCCAAAAAGGCGGGAGGCGAAACTAGGGGAATTTAGTGCCAAGCAAGACCTCCGCCCGGTACTAATCTACCTCTAGACGTTTCGTTTCCCGCACGCACTCTATTTTCTTTTTTTTATTTCTAAATTGTTGTTATATTTGTTTTGGGCTGAATAAATGGAGTAAACTTAGGAAAAAAAATTTGGAAAATGTTCAATACCTTTAAACATTTTCTTTTATATAGTAAAATTAGAAATTTTGAATTATTAATAGAATATGAAATTTTTCCATAATGCTGTTAATCCCAAAAAAATTAAAAACTACTATTTTGAACATGCAAAAATATTAAGAAATATTAGCGATAATAAATTTGACAATTATGCCATCAGTATGCAATGTACTTGTATAATTTCCTCTAATTGAATGTCTCAAGACTTTTGATGATCCAAAATAATGCCAAACTTTAATATTATAAGCATGCAAAAATAATTTATGAATTTGTGTTTGTTTTATTTGATCCAAATTGTACTAATTGTATCGTTAATCGAGAGAATACAAAATAATTCTTCTAATTGTACAAAATACATTACAATAGTTCATCACATGACCACATAATACCACATGATAGTTCTAAAACTACTCATCATTATTCAATGGAACATTGATTAATCTTCTTCTTGATGAATGTCCCTTGGTTATGATCATGGTGTTAGTACAGAGGGTCTTCTTTGGATAAGACGATGCTGGGGTCAACCTCAACTGAGAATGGAGGAAGTTCATCAAACTGATCAAAATCTTGTGACTTGTTCGAAATATCCTCAACTCCAGTGATTTTTCTTAACCCTCCAGAACTATGTGGCATTTTGGCTCATCTTTTGAATTTTTACCATCCTTCATCTTGGGTTTGCTTGCCATGTCCTTCACATAGAAAAACTACTTGCATCCTTGGCTAGGAGAAATGGTTCGTCTCTATATCTAATTTTGTTGAGGTCCACTTTTATCATCCCATAATGGTCTTTCGTTATGCTTCCTCCAGCCACAAATTGGTAGCAAAATAGAGGGACCTTCAAAGGTCCATAATCAAGTTCCCACATATCCTCTGTGACACCATAGTAGCTGTCCTTATTCTCATTATTATCTATTGCAACTATACGGATACCACTATTTTCGTTGGTACTCTTTTGAACTTGGGCTCTCGTATAAAATGCATACTTATTTATCTTGTACCCAATATTGAGACAGATGGTCCCTAGCCAACCATTGAAGTTGTTCATCAATCGTCTCGTTACCCATAAGGTGTCGTCGGAATCATGTTGTGAAAGTATCTATATGATGCTGTGTAATCCAGGCCTCAGACTTACCCGGGTTTTCAAACCATACAATATCCTTGTGCTCCTCCATATATGGAGCCACCAAGGATGAATTCTGCAGCACTGTGAAGTTTGCGTGACATGGGAACCCTTATCAGACTAACTTCATCAATAAAGTCAACACAAAACTCAATGACCTCCTCTGCTCCATAGCCCTTTGCGATGCATCCTTCTAGGCGAGAACAATTGCGAACGTACTTCTTTAGGAGTGCCATGAATCTCTCGAAAGGGAACATATTATGTAGAAATACAGGACCCAAAATGCTTAATATTAAAGAAGGAAGGTGGAAAGACCATCTCAAAGCTGACAAGATAGTGGACCACATCATTTTGTAGCTTTATCAGATTGTTTGGATCATTTTCCTTCTGTGAAATTTCATTGAGGAACGCACATAGCTTTACGATTGCCAATCTCACATTCTCTAGTAGAATACACCTTAGTGCAACCGGAAGCAACTGTGTCATTAGGATGTGGCAGTCATGTCACTTTAGATTTGTGAATTTCTTTTCTTTCACATTTATTATTCCATGTATATTACAGGAGTAAGCAGATGAGACCTTCATACTATTCAACCAATCAAACATGCTTTCTTTCTCCTCTTTGCTGATTGTAGCTGGCAGGACATAAGTAGTGTTGTCTGTTCTCTCTCTTTTCTGGATGTAGGTCCTCTCGTTGTTCTGTATATTTCAAGTCCTGCCTTGCTTCCAATGTATCCTTTGGCACCCCATAAACACTAAGGAATCCTAGGAGGTTCACGCAAAGATTCTTCGTCAGGTGTATCACGTCAATTGCGCTGCAAACCTCTAGAACTTCCAATAAGGTAGCTCCCAGAATATATATTTCTTCATCCACATGGATGCACGTCCATTATCGTCGTTCGGAACAGGTTGGCTATCGGAACCCTTACCAAAGACTACCTTCACCTCTTTTATCATAGAAAGTACACGCTTTCTATTATGTTGCAAAGGCTTAGCACAAGTCTCGGGCTCTCCTTTAAAATGCTTTCCATTCTTTCTTAAAGGGTGATTCGCTGGAAGAAATCGACGATCGCTCATATATACCACCTTCCGATAGTGTTTCAAATACATATTGTCAGTTTCATCTAGACAGTGGGTGCAGGACCGATATCTCTTGTTTGTCTGTCCTGATAGGTTACTAAGTGTAGGACAATAATTGATGGTTACAAAAAGCAATGCCCTAAGAATGAAAGTCTCCTGTTTGTCCTCATCCCACATAGGTACACTTTCTTCCTTCCAGAGCAGTAAAAGTTCATCAACCAATAGTCTTAGGTACACGTTAATGTTATTGCCAGGTTGTTTTGGTCCTTGGATAAAGATTGGCATCATGATGAACTTCCGCTTCATGCACAACCAAGAAGGAAGGTTGAAGAGCTGTAGGGTCAAAGGACATGTACTATGAGCACTACTGAACTCACCAAATATATTCATTCCACCCGTGCTTAAACCAAACCTTATGTTCCTTGCATCCTTCTTGAAGTCTGGGAATTCTCTATCAATGTTTCTCCACTTGGAACCATCTACGGGGTGTTTCAGCTTCTCATCTTGCTTATGTTCTTCTTTGTGCCATCACATCAACTTAGCTTGCGCCTTATTTCTGAAGAAGTGCTTCAAATGTGGTATTACAGAGAGATACAATATCACCTTTGCAGGAACTCTATTCTTGACAAGTTACCCCTCAACATCACCAGGGTCATCTCACCTTATCCTATACTGCATTGCGTCGCAAATAGGACAACCATCCAATTTCTCACATTCCTTGCCACAATAGAGGATACAATCATTAGGACATGCATGTATCTTTTGTACATCCAATCCTAGAGGGCAAACAACATTTTTTGCTTCATATGTGGTTGAGGGTAAACAAATCTCGAGAAGCACATTCTTTACGATTCTTAATAGCTCTCCAAATCCTTTATCGGTCACACCATTTGTTGCCTTCCATTGCAGCAATTTTAGTGTGCTACCCAACTTTTTGTGGCCCTATTTGCAATCTGGGTACAACAACTTTTATGATCCTCCAACACCTTCTCAAACTTCTTTATCTCCTTCGTATTTTTTGAGTCTTTCTGTGCATCTAACAATACCTGACCTAGTTCGTCAGCTGGTTCATCTTCTGCAAAATCTTCTTCAGCCTCGCCCATTGTAGTATTTGCAAAGGCACCCCTTTCAGCCTAGTTTGGAATGTTGTTATCATCATCATATTCTTCTCCATCTTCTATTACAACTCCTCTTACGCCGTGCTTGGTCCAAAGAATATAGTTTTCCAGGAAACCCCAACGATATATCTGACTGTGTAGAGTGTTTCTTTCAAAGTAATCCATGTGATTTTTGCACATTCTACATGGACAACACATAAAACCGTTTGGCGACTTGTTGGCCTCTGCCGCTTTGAGAAAAGTCTTTAGGCCATTAATGAACGCCATGGAGCATAGGTTGCCGTACATCCATTGCCGGTCCATCTATAATAAGTTTTTAATTTACTTCTCCATTAGTAAAGCAACAAATGTAAAATTGTCTTTCTGAAAAATATCACTAACTTTTTATGTACCACTTTGGATGAGCAAATTAAATTCCAACAAATTTTGTGGGGAATTACGGCGGTGCCTCCCTTTGTCCCCGATCGTCGTAAGCTTGAGCGCAACTATGTTATTTATGTAAAACAACAAAAATAGTTGATTATTTTTATTTCAAATAAAACTAAATTTCTCATCCAACATTGTACTAAAAAGTAATTAACAACACATTTCTCAACATCCAATACAAAGTTGCAAACCTTGAGAACAGTTGGAAAAGTGAAATCCCCCAAATAGCGCGAAAAATGGGCAGCACCTCCCCTACGTCATCATGGGAGTGAAGAAGCCCGAGCCCTCGGTCAAATAGTTGAGCTCGGGCTCGGGGAGGAAGACGGAGCTCATTTTATAGGATATATGTTAGTACTGGCTGGTGGCTCTAGCCAGTACTAAAGTGTGATATTTAGTACTGGTTGAAGATACCAATTGGTACACATGTGGCTCAACATCATTTAGTACCGGTTGAAGCTGCTAGCCGGTACTAAATGGCTTCCAAGGAATCTAGCCGTTAGCCACTCGATCCCCATGCCATCATTTAGTACTGGTTGACACTCCAAATCGGTACTATAGGGGCTCCGGTGGTATGTGCGTGACGACCAGTACTAATGACGTGACTTATAACTGGACGAAAAGCCGTGTGGTACTAACGCCTTGGATGAATGCTCAGTTTTCCTGCAGTGATAGTGTCACAAAACATATGCTGCAATAGGACCAAGTCTCGATGACACAAATCATATAGTCTAGTTGAATGTTTTTGTACTGAAAAATTATGCGCAAAATATCAAAGAAACTAATGTGAAGAGATATATGATAATCATGCGCAAAACATATGATGCCTCATTTGTGCTCACGTCATCTCGGTGAACTGTTGAGTATTCTCTTGTGTCCATCTTGTGATTACGTATTGCCACGTGCATGTGTACGATTAGTAGAGGTAAATAATAGACAATCTATTTTGCCAGACTATAGCTTAGTAGAGCAGCTCAAGAGCAAGCTATGTTATCACTCTAAGCTTAGACTTATATTCACATAGATAATATAGGACTCCTAATAATATTTTAATTATAATGGATACATCTAGGTATATTTATTAATAGATAATGCATGGGTAGGAGACAAAGGTCTTTACTACTTTTACGCTACTCTTAATGTGAGTTTCATTCCCGTTAGTTAGGGATCAGTGTTTTTATGATGTGATGAATAAATAATAAAGATATAAATAATGAAGATACAAGTGAAATGAGTTTAATCTAGATGAAAACATGTATACGATTTTTCGAAGGCAATTTGCATGTACACTTATTGGAAATAAAAAAAATGCGACCGCTGGGGGTAAGACCGCCCCACAGTTTTTCATTAAAATGAAGCACAACCGGCTCCCGGTCTCGGAAAAACTCCCGAACCCTGGCTGCATCAGCGAGGGGGTTTTTATTGTGCGATGCACTGGGTTCGAGACCGGTCGGGTGGCATCCACGATGGGAGCGCCACCACTGAGTTATCGCTCAGGTCACAACTTATTGGAAATAAAGGTAATGAAATTGTGCATTATATAGAGCTATTTCATCTATAAACTAAATACCATCTTGCTTATGTGGTATTTTTGAAAATATAAAAATCAAATGCCCATTCAGAATGGCGTTAGTTGACCTTATTGTTCAACTTATTCTGCATCCACAACCACACAAAACCCAACTGACGACAGTACTTGAATGTGAATTCCCGGCTCCAATGGGATAGTAATCAAATCGACAACGAAACGTACTGAGCTCTGCTCCAACCAATCGGAGAGCGAACAGCTAACTGTACCAGTGCATTAAATGAGTGTGGAAACGACTTTGGCCAGCTCAACAAGGGTGAAGACACATGCAACGTTCATGCATATACTGATATACGTGGCTCTGCTGCCTCTATAAATACCTTGCAGGAGAAGTGCCATCTCATCATCCCAAGTTTAGCAATGGCGGTCAAGTTTGTAGCTCTTGTGGGGGTTGTCCTGCTCTTTCTCCTCGTCTCCCAGGATTTGGCATGTGCTAGAGAGCTCACGGAAGCCAATGGTTTGCACCTCTCCCTCTCTCTCTCTCTCACACACACAAAGCTTTTGAAGTACACTCCATAATCAATTGGATATGCATTTTGAGTTTGGAAAAGGCTATACATCGTATATGCATTTTTACACTTATTATGAAATGACTGATATGGATAACTTTTTGCATGTAGAGTCTGAAGGGAAAAATGTGAAACCTGGAGGAGCGCCTGGACTCAAAGATGAGAAGTGGGGAGGTGGATATAATGGAGGGTATGGCAACGGAGGTGGTTATGGGGGAGGTTACGGTGGCGGGTATGGTGGTGGCTATGAGCCTAGATACGGTGGAGGATACCACCATGGCCATGGTGGAGGAGGCTATGGGCCCGGATATGGTGGTGGTTATGGTGGCCCTGGGTATGGTGGTGGGTATGGTCAGCCTGGGTACGGCGGAGGCTATGGTGGAGGATACGGCGGAGGCTATGGCGGAGGATACGGTGGTGGCGGCGGGTACGGTGGAGGCGGGGGCTATGGAGGCGGATATGGTGGTGGCGGCTACCCTGGAGGTGGACACCATGGTGGATGGAATTAAGTGGAGCAACTATATAAGTTTCTCTGTGTCAAATAATTAATGTGCCGTGGTGATGGGTTTGAATGATGCATGGGGATTACTTGGCGGTACAACAATGTCTGCATAGTATAAAATAGATGGTAGATGTACTGTTATGTGTTGCATGAAGTGTGATATTAAGAGCAAGTCACCTAGCCATGTATGTACGGCAGTGTGCACATCTGGCTTTTAGAACTTGTACGTCCTCATTATTTATGAACCTACATATACATATAAATAAATTAATGGCCTGTAAAGTTTTCTGTCAAAGTGCGATGGCATGGTTCTATTTACTTGTGGTTCTGCTAGTTCTGAAATAATTGCAATGATATTTGGTCATATATGTTCATATTTACATCGGAGGAGCTATACTCCAAATGTATCTGGACGGTCTTTAAGTATTTGCCAGTGTCAAATTTCAATTGTTGCAAATTCACCCATGGGTACTTATGATAATTCACTGGACACAACTATTCTGAAACAGTAGAGAAAACCAACACTGCTATTACATCAACCAAGTATAAACATTACAAATTAAAATAACAAGGAAAGTAAGATACTCCCTCCGGTTAATGAACTTTAAATTGATCATATGAAATCACTTGCTGCCACCATTTTGTTATTCTCCCAATACCTGTTGTGTTAGCCTCTTTTGTAATCTTTCAATATACTTGTTATTCTACAACCTCTAACAAATCATGACCTATTTTTTTTTCCAATCTCAACCTCCCTTAATTGCATCATTTAGGAACTTCGTTACTTGTCACCACACTTTCATTGTGGACATGTCCACCCTCTAATCCGTTTTCTAATGTAAGCTGCGTCTAGAAATCGTCCCATTTCTAAAAGTAGATATACTTAGCAATCACCTGTCCAAATAGAGAAATTTTAGAAGTCCAAATATATTTCCACTACGAGCCCGTCAACTTCTCAGGTGTGTGGTCATGTGAGCCACCTGTGGAAAAGGTAGATGAGGATCAGGAAAATTAATTTTTTTTAAAGTACACGGGCCTCAGATATTGTTTTGCGTCGATGTCAGAGGTAAATTGCCACCCAGATGTCTTTGTTCCGCTCTCTCTCCAACCACCCTGCCACTTATCTAGCTAGGCAGGTCCAGAAATTAATTAAAGTACATTACCAGTGCGCCCATATCGATCGGGCCATCCCATTGTTAATAGAAGTGAGGAAATTCAACCTTTGCATAATCGAGTTAGCTTCACAACTAATTTTGGTAAGTGAAGCCTGCGAAATTCGTTGTCCATTTTCCTCAATTTAGGGAGTACTAAGACTCACTAGCTATACAGCTTTACCCTACATTGCAGCTATGAATAGCTTTACCCTCACTGAATGAACCTGATAGGCAAGAATAGCAATATGTGTATATCATATCCACTTCATTAGTTAGGCCTTAATTAATTGGATCATGTCATGTACCCTCAACTGCCAGGCCAGCCCACATAAATCCACGCTGATGAATGTCCATATAGCTGCACGCATCACGGCTGGCCACGCCGAAAACGAAGTACACCGCACATCATATCGACCTGCTCTAACTCTGACATCCAACAACATACAATATCAGCACAGTGATCGTCCAACCCCCTCCAATTCGATCAGCTGTTAGCTGCACATACAGAGATGTTACCGCGTGTGGAAAGCAGTTGCAGTATAGCAAATAACCATAGAATTATATATGTTGCAACCCAACCGCCAAGATATTATCCAAAGGTCTGGCATTGTGAGAAAAACAATTGCTGTGTTAAACCAAGGGGGTTTATGAGTTCTGAACCTTGCCACACAGAATGATGCTTTGCTCCATAAATACCTACACAATTTTTTGAACGAGGTTGATCTTCCCTAGTTAAAAGTAAAACTAGTTTGGGCAAACTATGTAACCCATTGTAACACCATATATATATATATATTCTTAAAAACCTAAATCCTTACCAATTCACCATTATTGTACACCAAATAGTAAACAATAAATCATCAAAATATGACTAGATATAGCAAGCTGCCATCAGCCCTAGTATGTACAGTTTGACCTTAAATAAGCATATTTGTTTACAATGATTGGCACTTCATGATTTTTGCAAAACCAACGAAAATATGAAATTGTATCTTTAAGCATGGCTAAAACCGTGTAATTTCGAATCTTATTACTTATGCATACCAGGAGTCTAGTATATGATGTAACCTACAGAGAAAAATTGAAAATATATATAGAATTTTTGGGTCCTTTTCCTTTAATTGTCCGAGTCATTGGAATGCAACTAGAGAAAAGAAATCCTAATCAGAACAAGATAAGGGTATCTATAGACTAGCATGTCATAATCTGAACGTAGGACTGTTCCGTTCGCATTCTATAGACACTAGACATCCATGCGTGGCGGCCATGAAAATATTTCCTAAATATTTACAATGTTGAAAATGATGTTGACCACTATCCAACTAACCACTCATATTTGGTAACGGACATCGAGGCTGAGCCTCGCGGATTCAGGAAGTACGGCATCACTGCATCGGAGGTGGAAAGAGGCCGCCAGGATTTGATTCCCATATGAATGCTGTAGGACGACAGGAGGAGGCACCCGGTGCTACCGGGTGGTAGGTGTCTTCGCACGCTTCGCCTATGTAACAAAAATAGTCCTCTAGCTCATGATTGTGGTTTTAGTGATTGAATGATAACATTATCATTGTAACTAATGTGTATCAAGAATGAGCATTCGTAGGATTTTCATAGGTTCCATGGATGCAACGCAAAGAAAGATACCGAAGTCAGGACAAAGGGAGGAATGAATTGGACTTGTCCCATGAATAATTAATTTTGGATGGATCAAATAGCTTGCATATTTGTAGAATTATTTAGAATACTTCACAAGCTTTCCATAGAGTCCAATATCATCAAAATAGGACTTCGGAGTTATGCCCAAAATAAGATTGCTGAAAAATAGGCACAGGAAGATCCGATGGTACCATTGGACCAAGCAGGGGAACATATGATGATTAAAAAATGCACCCAACGGATGATTCGATGAACATACGCACCAGATCATCTAATGCTACGATCAGAATTTGCATATTTACTTTGTTAAACTCTACAGAGAGTGGCAAATGGATGAGAGAGGCACCGGAAGGTCCGACGCTTGAAAAATTGTATGCATTGGACTTTTAGGTCATTCATCCGGTGCTAAAAGTTTATCAAAAGGTCTGGATTTTTTAGAATCTTGTGTAGAATTTTACAAGGATTCTAACAAGTACAAGAACATCAAAAACAGAGTTTGGAGTAAAAAGTTATGACCAAAATACGAAGAGTAGCGACGTGGTAATCAGAAGATCCGATGGTACCATCGGGTTTTGTGCATTCATCCGGTGCTCAAAATTTGATTGAATGAGTTGGATATTTTGCGAATGTTGTGTAGATTTTCATAAGCTTTCCAATAAGTACAAGATCATCAAAATCGGAGTTCAGAGTTATGACCAAAATATTGAGGTAACGACTAGTTGCACCGGATGTTCTGATACTACCCAAAAACATACGATCGGAACATTTGATGGAACACTTTAAATAGCCGTTGGAGCAATGACTCTTTGATGCCTTGGGCTATTTATAACCACTCCACTCGCCCATTTGAAGTTGCTAGAGTGTGCATGAATCCTTTGGAGATCAAGACTCATCAAGAACACATCCAAGCCACCAAAAGTGCATAAGTGATTCATCAAAGGCTTAGCATAAGTTTAGAAGAGTGATTAATGCTAGGATAGGCCTAGAGAAGACAGAGTGCAAGGTATTGCTGCCTTGTGATCAGTTCAAGGAGTGAACCATATGTTGTACAAGGTGTGCCGGTGCCTTGTAGTCTTGGTGGCTCGCCGGGAAGTCTTCGACCTCCGGCTTGGTGTGGAGCGGCGTCAACAACCATGTGCGGGGAACATGGAGAACCCCTCCTTCGAGGAGAAGCTCCTTACTGGAGATGGCATCAAGGTGTCCGGAAAACTTAGTATGAGCTTTAGTGGCCGAGCCTTTGTGGCAAGTCAATAGGTGTCCCGGAAGAGACTTGGTGACCGGGAAGCAATATTCTTTGTGAGTGCTTCAACAACGAGGACTAGTGGTGGCTCAATGCCTACCGATACCATGGGATAAATACTCGTATCAAGAGTTTGCTTCCCCTCATCCCCACCTCTTACGTTTCCGCATTTCATTCTTACAACTTGTGTGCCTTTACTTCTTAGTGTAGTATCTTACTAGGATTGACTCTAGGTTGCAAAACTTATTTTGGGACGAGAGTTGCACCTTAGATCAACCATAATTTCACATCTTGATAGCATGTTTAAATTTTACATAAAAGTAGTGGAAACCATAAGTTAAAGGATTTAATATTATCTAATTCACCTCTCCAGCTACGAGCACCCATTCCTTACAACCTATCGCCCCTCCGGCCTCCGCTCTGATCAGATGATGAGGAATTGCGGTGCGAGAGCACACTTCTAGCATATGCGGCCAAATGCAATCGCGAGTCCAACAGACCAGCGTGGTTCCTAGGTAGAGATGCATGCCGGACCATTTTGGGTTTCAATTTCTTTTTACTGGCCGGCACGGTGGGATGAGCCGATTCTTAGTTTATGCCGTGGCCTACCTGGTGTACCTTGAGCTCCGCTCCCGCTTTCATTAAAGAACATCTTGGGGGCACATGTATGGCGACAGTGTCATTCACATATAAGTCTTGTACATCACATCTGTGATATGAGATGTGTCTTCACTAGGGAAACAGTAAAGTTGCCGAGTGCCACAGGCACTCGGCGAAGACCCAAAAACACTCGGCAAACTGTTTGCCGAGTGTAACACTAGGCATACAGCACACGGCAAATTTTCAGTCGGCAAACAGATGTTTGCTGAGTGTCAAACCTTGTGCACTCGGCAAACGTTTTCCCGACGGCCAAAAACACACTTGGCGACAACAACGGTGACGGTGTCCAAGTTAACGGCAGGTTTGCCGAGTGCCAGATGGCAGACACTCGGCAAACACGTGGAGCTTTGCCGAGTGTCGGCCTTGAGGCACACGGCAAATACGTGGAGCTTTGCTGAGTGTCAGCGCCTTGGCACTCGGCAAATACGTGGAGCTTTCCCGAGTGTTAGCGAATACACTCGGCAAAGAACTGACAGGAGGTGGTGCAACTGCCCCCTTTGCCGAGTGTTAAAGCTAAAACACTCGGCAAAGCTCCTCTCTGCTGAGTGTAACACTCGGCAAAGTGGACAGTACCCCTTTTTTACCCATTTTGTCACGTATAAGGGACCCCCCTCTCAATTCACAATACACATCATCACACGCATTTATAATAAACAATCACAGGCATAATTCACAACCACCATTAGAAGCATTATTCATAAACATCACAGGCATAATCCAACATAAGCATGAAACAAGCCATAAATCCAAGTTCAAGTCACAACTAAGTTTCATCCATGTTCACAACTAAGTCTAGTTCCATGGAGGCCAAGGAGACCACTGCGACAAATCTTGATCTTCATTATTCGAAGCCGCCATTTGATTCTGCACATAGAATAGGACATTCTGAGCTAACATCTAAAGTTGTCAAAATTAAAGTGACCAATCTTAAGCACAATGTGTCAAGTGACTCACAGGAGTAGTTGTGGGTGGCTGAGGCGGAGGGAACAACATCAGTGGCGGAGGCAAAGATTGACCCATGCTTGAAGCAAAATTCTGCATGTACTGGAACATCTCGTCCATCCTCATCCGATTTTCTTCGTCCATCCTCCGCTGCATCTCCTCCATTTGCGCCGCCATCTCCTCTTGTTGCTTCCTTGCTGCTTCCACCTGGGCCTACAATATTTCATTGCAATGTTATAATGCAAAGCTAAAGTATAACAACGAAGGAACGATGAATGGAAGAGAAAGAACCTGGAGAGCCTCCATATGAAATTGTGTAGTGGTGGGTCGTGGCCGTATCGCCGGGCTCGAGTCCGTGCTCCTTGCTCGGATCTGGGAGAGAGTGGGAGTAGAGGCTGTGTCGATTACGCCGTCGCCAATCCAATATCGACCATGCTTCTTGCCTCCTCCCACCCTCATCACAATTTCTCCATCAATGTCCTCGGAGCTCGGATCGAAGTCTGGCCCGTGAACCTCCTTAGCCATCGTTGTATACTCGGTGACGCGACTGTGTATGCTAGGATGGCTGTACGCCTCAGATGGGTCATCCGGGTCGAAATCGATATCGGCCGTCACTTTGCCCTTTTTGGAGAGGACCCATGCCTTGAGCTGGGAGCAAGGTTGGCCATCATGTGATGACGATTGCGGCAAAAAATACAAAATGATTAGGAATTATGCAGAATTGAACGTTAGAATAAAGAATTGAAGTCGCGTACCTATTTTTCTCTATATTCATCAAGGCTTAGGCTGCCTTGATGGTGTGGTGCAGTCGGCATCTGCAAACGCCACTACCGGCAAGCAAGGTGGTTCTCCAACCACCCGGGCTCCAACCACACGTCCACCATCATCTCCCAGCACCGGATATGCGCACGGCACCTCCACGGAGGCACCTACATCGTCAAGCGTGTCACATATGAAAAAAGAAATTGAGCCTAATTAATCTTAAATAAAGTAAGTATCAACGTTCTTTACTTACCCTCATGAATTGGTCCTTGGTCAGGTTCATTGTCCTTGCCTCCTCTTTTCTAACCTTCATCCGTCTATATTGAGCGTAGAATTTGATGATGGCCTGGATGCGCGCCTCATATTGCATGTCCTTCACGAGCTTCTTGGCGGCTAGATCAGAGACGGCCTTCGCCGTGGCCTCGAATCCCTCCTAGCATCTATAGAAATCCTGCATATAGATGTGATGTATACAGTTATTATTTCAAGAATGTCGAACGTAGGTGATGTATTGAGCAATGTAGTGCGAGGAGTACTTACCCACAGCTCGGCCTTCACCCGCTCTGCTATGTTAGGGAATCTCCTCTATTGACGATCAGGGACGTCGGGGGCGGTGACATAGTGGTCCCACGTGTAGCCTGGCTGCTGCTATCCGGCGTACACCACCAAGCCAGGGAAGTGAAGCCTGCACAAAAGGCCAGGGATCCCGTTAGCCTTACGGTTGTGACCACCCCCACTGAGCTTAATCCAACTCCTGCACAAGTGATTAATATAAATTATTAGTTTTTTTAACTTTCAACATTTATTGAGAATATTTAAAGTTACTTACTTGGTCCCACTCAGTTTAATCAGCGGGCGTAAACGCTCAGGTATCGGACGCTTCAGGAGGGATGAAGGACCTCGCAACCATATCTTGGACTGGACATCCCCTACCTCCCCGTCCCCCTCCTGCTCCTACTGCTGCTCCTCCTCCTCCTCCTCCTGCTGCTCGTCGTCACCAGAGGTGTGTGTGGAAGGTAGCTCCTCCTCCTCCTCCACCTCAGGTTCAGGTGACGGGGGCCTCGCCGCTTTAACCTTCCCTCAAGGCCTCTGGACCACCTCCTCCTCGTCGTCCTCCTCCTCCTCAACCCTGCATTGAGGCCTGCCTCGATGCCTCCCTCGACCGCTCCCTGAACGTGACCCTGACCCTGAACCAGTCCCTGTAGCGGCCAGTCTCTCGCAAATTGCCGTGAGCTTCCTCATACCGCCCACCATTGCTCAATGACCTGCAATTAAAAAGAGTAAACCAATTATCATAGATAAACAAAACATAATTAGAAAGATATGCAAATTATAAATAAATTAGTACGACTCATACATGTATTAGAAATAATCATTATGATCGGGATTAGCTGGATCATAAGTCTCATCATCACTATCACGCGTGTGGATATAGTCAAGCCCGTGCTCTGAAGGAGGAATGTCGTCATCACTGTCATTGGGTAACTGTAATCGTTGAAGTAATTCTAAGTCCTTCACATTCTGAACCTGGTCTCCAACGTCTTCTTCAGCAACCCTTTCATTGTCTACTTCCATTCCGATCACTTTGGTTAAATCTATCGCAAAACTCCCTTCGAGCCCATCTTCTTGGAATAACTCTCCTTCGTACGTGGTGGGGTCTATATTGTAATCTTCATTGTTTGGTAAAGATAGTTTACCGTGTGGCGATACCATGTACACAACATCCCAACCCTTAAGATGGCTGTTGGTTTGGCACGGGTATGACAAATAATAAACTTGCGTGGCCTGTTGAGCCACAATATAGACATCGTCTCCTGGTAACATGGATGATTGTCGAATTTCGACTAGCCCAAGATTAGGGGCCTGTCTCACGATAGATGGATCAAACCAATGGCATTTGAATATGACTGGATTAAGAGGTTTTCAACCATGAAAAGTTAGTTCGCATATTTCTTCAATTCTTTCGTAGTACTCGACCCCATCAGAGCCTGGTATGAAAACTCCGGTATTTGTGGTTCTTCGATTGGGCCGACTCTGCTCGTGCCGTGTTGTGTGAAAATGATATTCTTTCACGTCATAACAAGCAAACGACCTCACCCTATTGTCACAGCCATCGGCAACCTGTCTCAACTCGATATTCATAGATGCATCGGTTTGGTCCTGCAAGTTCAAGCAGGGCAGTTCGTTATATTAATCGTATGTACGAGAATTGACGATGAAATTGGATTGCACCTTCTGTTTGAACCAAGAAATGAAATCGGGCATTCCATTTCCCGCACCCTCTCTGAGAAGAGTCTTAGCTTCATGCGGGTATGGTTGCCTTGATTTATGCCAGAATTGATGATGAAATTGTCTGTAGCAATGAGAAATATGCGATTAGGCAAAAGAATGATGACTTGTTCAAAACAAGTTTGTTGAAAACTTACATCATGTACGGCTCCACCTCAGATAGGTTGGTCAACACATACAGCATGATAGTGTGCCACTCTTCATGGTTCAAGGTCTTGCAGGTCGCACCACTTGCACTTCCGAGTTGCCCTCGGAAAATGCTAAGGCTCAATTCATCTTCGCTAGCATTGTAACGAGGAGGTGGATTATGCACGCTAGGAAGGTTGTCAGCGTAGTATTTTGATGTGAAGTTTGACACCTCCTCCATAATGTATGCCTCTGCAATGGATGCTTCAATTTTGCACTTATTCTTACATTTAGTTCGAAGTACCTTTTGACATCTCTCAATTGAATAGCACCAACGACCCTGCACATGCCCCCCCATTCGTGCTTCATACGGGAGGTGTAGAATCATATGCTGCATCGGATTGAAGAAGCCTAGTGGAAAGATCTTCTCCAACTTACAGAGCAACACAGGCGCCATTGTTTCCATTTCTGCAACCACGGTACGAGATAACTCCTTCGCACAAAGCTAGCGGAAGAAATTGCTCAACTCCGCTAGCACCTGCCAGACATGCTCAGGGACATAGCCTCGAACCATCACCGGAAGTAGGCGCTCAAGCCATATATGGTAATCATGACTCTTGAGCCCATTGATTTGCATAGTAGCTAAATTCACTCCCCTCTTCAAATTCGCTGCATAGCCATCAGGGAACATTAACGTTTGGAACCATTCTAGTACCTCCCTCCTTTGGGCCCTCATCAGAATAAAATCAGCCTTAGGCTTCCTCCACGACTTGCCAGCTCTTCGAGGTGCCATGTTTAGCTTTGGTCTGTTGCACAACCTCGCTTGATCCACTCTAGCCTTAACATTATCCTTTGTCTTGTTAGGAATGTCCATGATTGTACCAAAATTGCCTCGGTGATATTTTTTCCCATGTGCATTACATCAATGTTATGTGGAAGAAGAAGTTCATCAAAATAGGGGAGGTTCCACAAGCATGACTTCTGAGTCCAAGCATGTTTCTCGCCATATCCCAAAAAACCACCTTCTTCATTATTGACCTCAAGAGCGTCTAACTGAGCACGAACTGCGGCCCCTGTCATCATCGACGGTGCGGGGTCTGTAACTACGACATCTTTCGTAAAGTTCTTGATATCTCGTCTGAATGGATGGTCAGGAGGGAGGAATTGTCGATGTTTGTTGAACAAAGAATACTTTCCACCCTTTGACAACCAAATGAACTTCAAAGATTCTTTACATACTGGGCACAGGACCTTCCCGTGAACACACCATCTGCAGAAAATCTCATAGGCCGGCAAGTCATGCAGGGAGTACTGGTACCAAACATGCATCTTGAAGTTTGTCTTTGTATCTCGATCATATGTCCATACCCCTTCCTCCCAAGCACAAACCAAATCATCATTCAGAGGCTCCATGTACACACTCATATTATTCCCCGGGTGCTTTAGAATTATCAATGACAAGAATATATTATGTCGTTGAAAGAGGACGCCAGGGGGAGGTTAAGGGGGATAACGAAAATGGGCCAATAGGTGTACGGGGTGGCCACCATTCCATAAGGATTGAACCCATCTGTTGCCAATGCAACACGTACATTACGGGCCTCTAGAGCTTTCGTAGGACAAATCGCATCAAAGCTTTTCTAGGCTTCAGCATCGGATGGGTGTACCAGCTTCTCAAGATTATATCGACGTCCGTTTTTGTGCCATGTCATCTGTTTCGCGGATTCTTCAGTCATGTAAAGCTGTTGGATCCTCAGTATGAAAGGAAGATACCGTAGAACCTTCACAGGGATTGCGAGCTGCTTCTTCTGACCATCACCAGAGTCTACCTCCAAAAACCTTGACGATTCGCACTTCACACAATACTTTGCTTCCGCATACTCTTTCCTAAATAAGATGCATCCCTTCGGGCAAGCATGTATATGCTCGTATGGCATCTTAAGTGCACGAAGGAGTTTTTGTGCCTCATACATGCTCTTTGGCAAGATGTGACCAACCGGGAGCAGGGTTTCAAAAACTATCAACATAATATCGAACGCGTCTCGACTCAAGCTAAACTGAGACTTCACAGCCATTAGGCGTGCAATGGCATCTAGTTGAGAAACCTTGGTATGGCTGTGAAGAGGTTGCTGTGCCGCAGACAACATTTCATAATAAGCCTTTGCGGTAGCCTCTGGCTCTTCCTCCCTGTGTGCTTCATCGAAGTTTGCTTCATGATAGTCACTTAACATGTCCCCTACCCCGACATCATCATCATATTCCTCGATGCGTTGTCTCAAGACCTCCTCTCTCCCACGATCGGATTCACCATGGTAGATCCATCTGGTGTAGTCTAACGTAAATCCATTCTTCACAAGATGTTTGCCCATGTCTAGCTTGGTTTGCCGATGGATGTTTCCACATTTGCTACACGGACACCAAGTCGATCTAGCTCCTTTGACACTTGCAAACGCCCGTTCTAAGAAAGCATCCGTCTTGTCAATCCATTCATTGGCCAACGTATTCTGACTAGTGAGTCCCATGTACATCCACTGACAATCCTTCATCCTCTAGCATATAAGTGAGTAATACAAAAATCACATTGAATCTACACGTTCCTATATTGTCTATTAGGTGAGGATAGGTCCTAATCCCACCCGAGGATGTGTAGGTGGGATTAGTATCCATGGTCTACTCCAACCCGAGATAGAATTTTGGCAGCACCTCCCCGCTGTTCTCCAAATACACGTCCTTGATGGGAGATTGTGTATCCGGAGAACAACAGGGAGGTGCTGCCGAAACTCTATCTCGGATCGAAATAGACCATTGATACTAAACCCACCTACACATCCTCAGGCTGTCCAAAAAACGTGGACGATTCGAAATAGATATGGTTATAGATATGCAAAGATCTACATATTTCCAACCGTATCTCTTTCGAACGGGAGACGCCTAACTAGGTTACATGATATACGACCATCATATGGAAAGAGAGGTGTAGGATGCCTTACCTTACTATCATGAAAAGTGATGACTCGAGGACGGTAACGTAGCCTCTCCTGCAAAAAAAAGAACATACTACTGTCAAGTTAAAATTTCGATAGCATCTCCCCTGCACGGGGAGGTTTCCATAACCTTCATCAAATAAAACGGCTCAATGGCCAACAACCACATCTACAACAATGGAACGACACTATGGCCGACATCCACATACAGTTCTTATACCTTAGATTTGTTGGGATACGAGGTAGGCTACACTAGCGCAAATAAAAATTTCTACCGCGTAAAACCAGGAAGAACTGCCGTATAAGGATCACGGGATTACCACTCGACACACTACTGGTGCGGAAGATGTAGATTTGTGTCGATGCAGCGAAGATGATCAACGTAGTCGTACGTAGTCGATCAACGTAGTCGTACGTAGTCGATCACGTCAACGTCCAGCAGCTCCTCAGCAGCTCGTCCACGTGCAGCAAGATCGCCCTCGTGCCGCGGCTCGTCGTCGGCTCGTCGTGGCTCGTCGGCAGCTCGTCCAAGTGCTGCAGGCGCAACACCTCCAAGGTATCCACACGTGCAGGGAGGAAGCGTCGCAAGCCGGACTGCTAGATCCGCGAGTTGCAACAGGCGAGGGCATGGGAGGCGCGGCAGATGTGTTTCGCCAAAAAGGTGTGAACCCTAGGGCGCCCCCACCCCTCTATTTATAGAGGTTCCTAACGGGCCTCTGGGTTCGAGGCCCATTAGTACTTCTAAACCTAATCCAACTCGGATCACATCCGAATTGGGCTTCCAGCCCCTTAAGTTTGTGACCCTATGGGTTCGGATACATATAGACATGGCCCGAGTACTCCTACTCGGCCCAATAGTCGGTAGCGGCCTCTAGCAAGACGTGCCAACTCCTATACGCACACGAAGATCATATCAGACGAACCATCACAACATAATATACATGCTATTCCCTTTGCCTCATGATATTTGGTCTAGCTTCAAGCCGACCGCTCTTTCTTGATCCTATGATTCGGAATCCCTTTGTAGGTTAACTCTTAACCGTACGTAACATGGCCATGCATTTTCGGATCCGATCACTCGAGGGGCCCAGAGATATCACTCTCAATCAGAGAGGGGCGAATCCCATCTTGATTGACCATGTCTCATAGCATGCTTCTTGACCAACCCGAAAACTACCTTTATAACTACCCTGTTACGGCGTAGCGTTTGATAGCCCCTAAGTAGGTCAATCCACATCTTGAATACGTGCGACAATCTCAGGTCTAAGGACAAAGCGTATATGTTGTTTTAAAGAGAGAACTACTTCTCGTGTTGGGTCAGTCCTAGCACATGTCTCCACATGTGTCCACATTATTAGTTCAACATCTCCATGTCCATGACTTGTGAAACATAGTCATCAACTAATACATGTGCTAGTCTAATATTCATGTGTGTCCTCACATGAACTCCGACCAGGAACAACTTTAGAATAACCATAAAAGTAAAGAGTTTCACATACAATTCACATAATTGCAAATCAATTCAAGTAGCCTTTAATGGATATTCAATGAACACAATATACAAATCATGGATACAAATGGAATATCATAATCTCTATGATTGCCTCTAGGGCATACCTCCAACAAGATTGGCAAGTCAGACATTCTTTTCTAATTTCTAAAACAAAAGTCCTACCACCTCTCAATATTCTGTAAACAAAATCCTTTCCTATCCTTTTTTCATTTCTAATTCATCCTACCACCTCTCTACCTTTTCTAATTTCTAATTTCAATTTTCTAACTTGAAGAATAAAGATTGAAGAATTACCGGAAGAGAGGTGAGGGGCACTGGACGAGAGGGGCGAGGGGATTGGCGGGGTCGGCGCGCCGGGGGCCGGGGGCTGGTGGCCGGGAGCGGCGCGGGGTCGGCGCGGGCCGAGCGGGGCCGGGCAGGCGGCGTGGGGCTGGCGGCGGCACGGGCGGCGCGGGTCGGGGGCCGGCGCGGGTCCGGCAGCGGGGACGGCGCGGGGCGGGGCGCCGGCGACCTAGGACGGAGCAGGCGCGTGTGTGGGTCTGTGCGTGTGGGTGTTTGCGTGTGCATGAGTTAGGGCGGGGGTGGGCGAGATAAATTTCTAGGCTTTGCCAAGTGCTAGATCACGGGCACTCGGCAAAGGCCTTTTTTATTTTTTTTTTCAGATTTTCGAACGGTACCGTCTTGGGAAGTGGGCCCGCAGAAATCTCGACACTCGGCAAAGAACAGATTTGCCGAGTGCCTCGATGCGACACTCGGCAAAGGTATTTTTTATTTTTTTATTTTCGATTTTCGAACGGTAGCTTCGTCTGGGAAGTGGGCCCACGGAAATGTTTGCCAAGTGTTGACTGCCTGACACTCGGCAAATCGCTGCTTTGCCGAGTGCCTCGATGCGACACTCGGTAAAGTAGGCTTGTATTTCATGTGTAAACCTTCGCTAATATGTTTTAGTAATTTAAAGTCTGCAAACTTTGCAAAAACCTAGTCAAATTCACTAAACAATGCCTATTTCATTTTTCTACTAATATTATTCCATTATTTCATGGATTTATAGCTCATATTGAATTTATATCTATTAAATTTATATAATTGCAATTAATAAATAAAAATTATCAAACGGATCCGAAAAATTCCCAAAATTTGACATGAACCAATCTATATTGTCTATGGCCTATAAAAAAATTTGAACTCAATGCCAAATTCAAGTATCAATTTGACTCAAAATCTTACTGGATCCTTCCAACTTCTACGAATCCTCTCTGGAGATGCTTCGATTTCTAAGCATCATATATTAAAATTTGTGCGAAACCTTCTCAATTTTTTACCACAGCCTCCACATATGAAATCATAGCATCTTGGTAAATCTCGTGATTTTTAAACTTTGTTTGTATTTTTGAGAATTAAAAAATCATTCGGCCACACGTTCGTGGTCGTGTTTTTTTAACAAAATGTTTGAAATTTCTTTTCATCTCCTGGATGAGACCTCAATTCGGACTCATTAACATGAATATGATTGTTCCACTCATATTATTTCATTATTCGAATCACATGCAGTTCAAATTTGACTTAAATCAACAAATTACTCTAAATAAAATTAATTCATTAAATAAGCAAACAGGTCAAGAAATAGACCACCTTCTAACATGCATTGCCATATGTCATACGTGGGGAGTACCAAAAGTTTGAAGGGTGGAGGAGGGAAAAATTGATTTGGTTTTGCCGTGTGTCGCAAAAAACACTCAGCGAATATGCATGTTTGCCGAGTGTCCCAGAAAACACTCGGCAAATAATCATGTTTACCGAGTGTCCCAGAAAACACTCGGCAAATATTTAGTCTTTGCCGAGTGTCTGAAACTGACACTCGGTAAAGGACAAACGTCCGGCATGCCCCCTAATGGATGCCGCACGTGTCGGCCACGTGGTTAAGTATTGCCGAGTGTCAGTTGTTTGCCGAGTGTTTTTTGTTTGACACTCGGTAAAAAGGATTTTTGCCGAGTGTATAATGTTTGCCGAGTGTTTTATGTGTGACACTCGGCAAACACGTCCTTTGCCGAGTGTCCGAGATAATGCACTCGGCGAATAGAAAACACTCGGGAACTTTACGGTTTCCCGTAGTGCTTGAGGATACCCGAGAGTGTCGGTCATCACAGACGTGTCTTACAAAAGATTCGTCATAGGGACACTTGTCTGTAATAACTGACTAACTTTAATTATTGAACATCTATGGTGTGTTTGGATGGAGGGAAAAGTGGGATGGGACATGATCATCCTATTTTTAAAGGGATGATATGATCCCACTCGGTATTTGGTTGGAGGGATGAGGACGTCCCAGTTTTGTTGTTTGGTTGGCGGGATAAGGACAGATGAAATAAACGGTGTTTATACTCCGTTAGCTGTGGGCCCACTGTCAGCTTAGAAGGGTCTCATCCTCTTCCTCCTAGCCATGCTCCGCCGCCCCAACCATGCTCAACGCCCTGGCCCCACGCCGGCCCGGCCTTATGCTGTTGCCGCCCCGGCCAGGCCTTGTGCTGCCGCCTCGACCTTGCGCTGGCCCCGCGCCACCCCGGCCTTGCGCGACCGCCGCCGCCACCGCTCCGGCCCCGCGCAACCGCGCGAGATAGCATTAGGGCCGACCGTGAGGAACGGATTGGTCTAGCCATTTCATAGGGATGGAGCCATCCCACTTTTTCGAGGAATATTCTACTTTGATACTATCTTCATCCCACACGTTCCTCCAACCAAATACATGCAAAACTGCGACTGTCCCATCCCGTCCCTCCATCCAAACACACCCTATAGGAAGCGTGAAGGCTGGAAGTGTGCTGTCGTGTTATCATATCAAATATTGCATTTAGAATCCTAATTCACATAAGGCTACTAGAAACAAGAGGAGCAATCACTAGTCCAGTTGGAAAACCTCGTAGATCTCGATTTTACCAACCAAGACTAATTATTTGGGACTAAACGTTCCAACCTTTAGTCCCGAGTCTTTCACCTGAAACTAAAGGCACATCTTTAGCAACTAGGATGCCCAAAAAATATTAGAATTTCTCAGGAGGCTCCCACACGCAAAATATGCGTGTGCGCGGTGCGTGGGATTCGAACCCATGACATCAAGCCTCGCGTGTAGTTTCCTTACCATCTCACCTACACAGCATATCTAACTAAGTAGGGAATGCAATCCTTTTTAGTAACTTGTGGGGGTCACCTTTTTAGTAAGCCTAGGCTTTGGTCCAGGTTTGTAACACCAACCGGGACTAAAGAATGTTACCAACCGGGACTAAATTATAGGTGTCTCAATGAACTACAAAATTTAGACCCGGTACTAAAGTCTCTTTAGTTCTAGGTCCAAAATCAACTGAGAATTTTGTTGAGAATGGAAGGTCGTTTTTTCACCGGTCATGAAAAAAAAAGTTGGAAGAAACGAACGTATAACTTAATGAGCATCTAGTTTTTAGAGCAGCTATGTGCTGGGTTGACACCACAGACCCAAATTTACGCATGATGTTCAGGATCTCTGTCACTTAATTGAGTGCTTAAATTAAATCTTCGCAAAAAAGACTTTAGTGCTTAAGTGAAGTTACGCATAATGTTCAAATCGTACCATCAAATAAGATTTTCAAAAATCACTCTCGCTAATTATTTTTGTTAGTTAGCTAGCATCAAATGTCCACAATTTCATCTTGCAACTGCAGCATAATGGTCTTTATCCCAAGATGAAATTGTGTCAAGATAATGTGCGCACTATTTAAGGGGATAGTTGGAAAGTTTTATAGTTATGAGGTGTTTCCACGATACTATAGGTTGGAACACAAATTAAGCTGTTTCAATGTCGCACTCACTACAATGCTAGGGAAAGCCCCATCTGTAACGGTTGAGAACCCCTTTAGCATTAGTTTCGCAAGCGGTATTGCTAGTTCGATGTTAAATAGGGGCCTTTATTCAATGTCGCACTCACTACAATGCTAGGGAAAGCCCCATCTGTAACGGTTGAGAACCCCTTTAGCATTAGTTTCGCAAGCGGTATTGCTAGTTCGATGTTGAAATAAATGATACTAAAGGGGACCATTTAAGTACCGGTTGGGGAAACCAACCGGTACAAAATTGGCCACGGCCACGTGACGTGGCAGGCAAATTGGTACCGGTTATTCTCCCCAACCGGTACTAATTTATTCTTTTCTGTTTCTTTTCTTATTTTCTTATTTTCTTTTCTGTTTCTTTATTCTATATTAGTATTTTGTATTTGTTTCCTTTATGTATACTAGTTCTAATAAGCTAATATATATAAAGTTGTATTTATCTATAATATTACATTTGAGATACTATTATATATATAGACATATTATGCATACATATGAATAATATTACATTGCATCAACTTTTCAAGTTCAACATTTCGGATCAACTATTCTGAACCCAAGTCCTGACAGTGATGTAGATTTGATCCATCATTATAAAACTCCCCTGCTAGATTTACTATCATGTCCAAAAAAATCCAGAGAGTTATTCTTGAATTTCCCTAATTTTTTTCGTGTCTAGGAGTTCTTCCTTCATGTGCATCATCTGTGTCTTTGGCAAGGGTTATTATATAGTAGATCAATGGATCTGCACAATTAGAACTAATTTATTGTTAAGAATTTTGTATACGTACTTCGAATTCATGGTCAGTCATACGCTTCGGACCTATAAAGTCATGGATGAACTCCCATACATAGTATCCACATAAATTATTCCCCAGCTCCTATCTCAAATACTGTACATATGGCAAAAGAAGTTATAAAATATTTGTTGTATTCAAGGAAGTGTCACGAGATGTGAAAATTCAACACATACCGAGAATTCATGCTTCAAATCAAGTTCCTCCTTGAATTTACCCACGTGATGTTGACGGAATCGAGCCTATGCTTTGTTCAGAATGTCTATGAGATTTTTGTATTGATCTCTTGGTTTCCTCAGAGGGTCTAGGACATAAAAAGCTTTTCGATCAACCACGACAACAAGGAGTATCCAGTGGAAGCTGTGCAATCAAAGCTAGTCAATCTTATGTTTAAGTGCTAGTTCAAAAAAAAAGATGGGAAACACGCTCACTTGAAGTTGTACGGTAGAAGTCTATACTTTTTGTAATGTTGCTTGTCGAGGAACTTATATATATTCTTCAAGGTCCAATTTGGTCTATCTCTTAGAGTTGACTCGTTTACAACATCGGGGTCCATGAAACCTACATCATAGTATCCTTTCCTCCGATAAGTTTGAATCTGCATCCTGCATGATTCAAAATTGAATAGGAGTTAAGGCATCGCACAATGACTAGAGTGGGGATTTTGAAGTTAGGGTAAATTAAAGACTTACAGAACCCAGGAACTGATGAGTGACTTGTTAAGTGTATCTTGATTGTAAAGGTAATACTCCAGCAACACATTTATAATGTCGTCCCCACAGAAATAATGTTGACCTCCAATCCGAACTTCAAGCACGAATAAACCATTGGTTGAAGCATCCATGTACCATTGGTGCAATTTGTACATTTTTGTTGGAAGACGGTCCACTAATCGCGGCCACACAAGTGGTTTCCCAAACACTTATTTCCATTAAGTAGCCCTAGGGTGCTTGGGATATGATCCTCCCATCGAAGTTAAGCCGGGGTGGGATTTGTATCTTTGACAAATTGAAGCAAGTTCTGATCTGAGAGACCAAGTTGGGATGTGCCTTGGTCTATTTGTGATGAGTGATTGACTAGATGATTTGAGGCTTTACCGGTTGAGTCCATATTTCATATGTTCATGATTATGCTAATCGCTAACGAGATGTGTTGTGTTGTGTGTGTTGTGTTGTGGTGTTTGTGTAAACTATATATTATGTATTGTGTCTCTTGGCTTGGGATGTGTAGGTATAGGATGCGACATGGTGGTCGACGGCATGAGGAGAAGGTGAAGTGAAAGGTTCATGCCGATGTACTAGGGCTATGAAGGGTGGACATGAGTAGGCTTGCACCGAGGGACCTAAGGAGTTTGGGTGGAGTCATGGTGATCCACATGGTGCACGGAAGAGCAAGAGTACATGGACGGAATGGAGATGGCATCGATCGAGTCAAGCGGGACGGAGGCGAGTCGAGTAGGCAGCTTAGGAGCTGGGAGTGAAAGACTTGGAGGTGTCAAAGGCTTCGCGGAGGCCGGACACGCGTCAGCATCGGTGAGTCACGTCGTGCACGGCGTGCAAGAGGGTTTGATCAGGTTGACCTCAAAACCGGGGGTGAGTCACATCAGGAGGGTGTGTGCAGAGGGTTTGACCGGTTTGACCTCAAAACTGGGGGTGAGTCATGGCAGGTGGGCGTGCAGAGGGTTTGGATTGTTTGGGCCTCAAAACCACCGCATAGGCAGGTTTGACGGTTTGGGCCTCAAAATTGGGGGCGAGTTTGGTGCGGCCGGATGGCGTCGAGTCGGAAGACACATGGCCCCATCACAAAGCTTGCGTCGTGGCGAAGCGATGTCGTGAAGGCGCCGGGTCAGTCCGATGAACGAAGAAAAAGTTGGACGACTTTACCCTTAGGGGGTATTTGGGTTGTGTGCTTAATATAAGGGCGTTTTGGACAAATGTCTATGTATGTATAGGAGGGTTGTTTGGGGCAGCCATCCCTTTAGTTGTTTTGGTAGGGGGTTTTCTCATTTGTTTTGTGAGAGCCTTTGGTAGAGGGAGAGAGGGAGAGAGGAGGGTTCTTTGTGTTGATCTTTTTGCCATCCTAGCTTGGATTGTGCTTAGTAGTGGCTTGTAATTGGACATGGAAAAGTAATCCAAGAATCAATTTCGTGCTCAATTTGTTCTCCTTCTCAAGATCTGAAATTTATCTTTTTTTCCTATTTTCAGAGCATTTTTGGATGAATTTTTGGATCTCGCGATTGGCAGCGATTTGGGGTGTTTTTCTTGGGGAAAATCGGTGCTAGGACATGTGCAAGAACATCTAGGATGATCCCCTAGCAAACCCATGCATGAGCACCTTGGATTTTGAGATTTCCCAAAAATCCCCTTCTTGTGCCATTCTCTAAATCCATGGAATCTTGTGACCAATTCATGAGCTTTTCGACGTGAAACTTTAGGATACCTTTGGTATGTTGTTGTGAGTCTATGGTTCAAATTTCATGATTTTTGGAGGTCGTTTGATCGAGTTTTGGATTTTTCATCCCTCTTCACAAAGGCTGACTTTTGGGATTCTGGAATATTCTGGAAATTTCCAGACCTCCGAAACTTTTCAAAGGTTTTTCCGAAAATCTCCGAAAATCCGGAATTTTCTGAAAGTTTGTCCGAATTTTTGCGAACTGTGGTGTTGGTTTTCAAAGTTCTTCCTACACGTGTTTGGACTCTATCTTCCCACTAATCTCAATTTGGGCTCCTAGCATCATTCCTAGGTCCATTAGCTCGTGCATAGCTAAGTGGATTTGATTTTGCTAGAAGAGAAGTGTGTGGTTGGGTTTGGGACTTTAGCCGAGATTCTTTGAGAAAATTTGAATCGGCTCCCATTCACCCCCCTCTTGTCGCCTTCCCGGTCCTTCATGATGAAACTCTGAAAGCACCTTGAGGGGGCAATCAATTGGTTGGATTGGGTTCTGAGCTGTGGAATGGTTGACCCACTTTTCTTCTTCTTCGGAAAAGCCTTTGTTATTTGTCGGTCATAGTCAGATAGCGGTGGTTTCTCTCGCTATTTCTTTTGCTCCAACTCCATGCTTTTGATGAAAGCCCAAAGTTTATCCTTATCAAGTGGTCGATCTTTCTTCACGGGAGCCTTTAACCTCAGCATCCACACTACGCGGAGTTCCACATCAGTCATATCACATGGGTTCTTGGGCTCTGGTTGCTTCTCCGTCGGCTTATTCTGCTTCTTCGTCACCGCGATAGGCGGAACTGAAGGTGTCTTTCACCGTGTAGCCATGCTCATAACAGGGGGAGGTGGACTCATGCTAGGATCCCTGTCAGTTGGTGGACTCATGCTAGAATCCCTATCTGGTAGTGGGAAGGGTGCTCTGGCAGATGGTGTAGGTGGTCTTGCCCTTGAGCCTTCAGGAGATGATCCCAAGATCGGGGGATTTGGCTGCGTAATCTTTATGTAGTGCTTGGGCCATAGAATCCAACCATGGATGGCTTCTCCTAGATTCTTTTTCCCAACACTTCCAGGGATCTCCAGCTTCAGGTCATCCCAACCATCAACCACTCGGTCCACCCCAAGTCTGGCATAACTACGAGCTTGAATCTCCATGCCATGAAGTGTTTGGCCTTGTGTCAGTTGCTCAGCCACACCATAAGCCACCATGATGAGCTTGTTTTTCATGGGAATAACAAGCTCACAAGGGGTTCTCCCAGTGATGTCATCCACAGGGTGGTGTTGGTTGTCCTTAAATATGTTGGAAGATCCTCCAGCTGGGGCTTCCGTGGATGCGACGCTGCTTCAACACTGAGAGGGGCTTACATCAAAATTATCCCATAATGCTGCAGCTGCTTGTTCACTAGCTTGTTTGCTAAGATCTGGAGCCATATGCTGGTTGATTGCTTCCTCCATTCTTGCCTCTGTCAAATCTACGTCTTGCAACTCTCGCAGCTGTTGTACATGTTCGGCCTTACTTCTTTGGCGACTTCTGTATGAATCAATGAGCTCACGAAAGGCAAACTTCCATGGAATTACTCCTTTGCCTCAGCAACTTCCAAGGTGTTCTAGATAACCTAGTGCCATAGTCAGCTCGTCCTTCTCTTGATCAGGCACGAAAGATCCTTCGCTCGTTGCCTTTATTAAGTCAACAAGCCTCGTAGCCGCTTCTCTTAATTCTTGGCTTAACACAAATGATCCATCTTCAGGATTGAGCGTGCCACCATGAGCATAATATCACTCCAGCCATTCGAGAGTCTACGGTACTGTTCCCCTAGCAATTATGTCATCTTCCATCCTCTGCCATTTCATGATCCTCTGACAATGAAAGTATTTCTTCTTCTGAGCATTGTCGGTGTTGGTTTGAGTTGCCTTAGCGCTCTTTTGCAACTTCTTGAACTGTACAAATGAATCCTAGTGATCTCTTAATTATGGGTGATTCATGAAATTAAGTGTAAGCCCCTTCTTTATGTAGTCTTTGTTCAAGTTTTTCTTGTACGTCGGTAAAGCAATTGCACCCTTCTTGAAGCTACAATCTTTGACTTTTGCTTCATCTACACCTTCAAACGTGAAGTTTTCTTTTATCTTATCCCATATCATTTCCTTCTCTCGCTCAGGGACCACGCTTATGGGGACCGTGTTTGTAGAAGTGACACTGTCATTGAAGTGACACTATCATTAATTTCAGGATTTTTCCAATTCTGAAAGCTTATTGGGATGTTATCTCTAACAAGAAACCTAATTTGATTCACCAATTTAGTCTTAGCATTGGAAGAAGCAATTGGTTCACCATTTTCATCAATTTTCGTGATGATAATACGGCCCTCGAACTTCTTCTTACCTCGTTTCCGTTTAGGCCTACTGCTCGATCCAGATGGCTGAAAAACGAAAGAACTATTAATTTCCAATAATCTTGATAAGTAAAGAATTCAAATCATGATTACATATAGTAATTGCTATACCTCGCCTTATTGCCCATCATTGCCTTCCTTAGCAATTGGTTGCTCCTTATTGCCATCACCAGACATGTTGAGGTAGATGTCAGTCTAGCTATGATCGACCTCTTTGTTTGGTTGATCGTTCATGCCACCTTCAACAAATCAACTTCATTAGGTATTCCTCGTCCATTCGGGCCTACTCATCCTCTGATCGTGCCACTGTAACTTGTATAATATAAAAGGAATTATTCTAAGAAATAGAAGAATTTAATCTAAGAATGACTAGAACTTATACAATTTTCAAATAATAAATGACTAAAAAATAATGACAATTTTGTTAAAATAAACTACCAACAATATTTACAGTGAATTGCTAGAAAATGACAACAATAAAAGAATTAAACACTTATACAATAATTAACTACAAAAATATTTATCCTGAATTGCACATTTCTATAATTGATTGATCTATTTGATGAATTTTGTAACAGTAAATGACAACATTGCCTTGCAAAGAGCTTTACTTGTAGAAATAGAAGAAACGTGTATTACACGCACGAAATTTGGGAATGTGCCACATGAATATTCTACAAATAGTAGGTATTGAAGAATCCATACAAGAAATTATACTAAATTTGAAAGAAATTGTATTGAGAAGTAATAAAATTACTTGGTAATTTCTAAAAGTATTAAAGTAATTTTCACTTATTTTTATACATTTCTAAGAATTAACATGATTTTCTATAATTTCTAGCTACTTCAAGAATTTTTTTCTAAGAATTAACAGGATTTTCTACAATTTTTGCTACAATTTCTAGCTAATTTCTAATGCTTCAGAAATAAAAAAAGGTGATGACGTCAGCGGCCAGCTGCGAGCTTACGTTAGCGGCCAAGACGTGAGCCCACGGTCGGCCACGTGGAGAGGCCGGGGGCGGCGGCGGTGGCGGCGGTTAACGGGGCAGCGACAAGGGGGCGACGACGGGGGCGGTGCCGAGGGTGGCAACGGGGGCAGCGATAGGGGCGTACGGGCCGGGGGCGGCGACGGCGGTGTCGGTCGACGGGGGAGGCTGTCATCCATACATCTATGGGCTCACCGAGAGGCCTAGACAGTCCTAGATACAGGGTTGTACACCAAGATGTGTCAAATACGGAGACTATGGTGCACGACAGCATGGTCTACGTGGCGGACAAGGACTAGTCGAGGATTAGGAAACTACTTGTAGCAATTAGAGTAGGACTCTCCGGTCGAATCCAACTAGTACTCTTGTACAACAACCGACCTATAACCTTACCCCCGGCAATATAAGATGTGGCAGGGACCCCCTCAAAACAATAATCAATCAATACAATCCAACCAACACACAGGATGTAACGTATTACGCGACATAAGCGGCCCGAACCTATCTAAATCATGTGTTCGAGTTCACCTACAAGTTCCTGGTCTTCGGCGAGCCCCACGCACAAAATACTACATTGGGTACCCCTTCAGTAAGTTGCCAGGTCTAAATATCAATAGCTGGTGCACCAAGTAGGGGATCTCGCTAAAGGTCCACTGGCAAACTCGATGGCTTCAGTCATCATGAAGCCCACCGTCGCATTCGAAGAAGGCGCGATGTTCGTCTTTGGCTCCTGGGGTTGCGTCATGGATGGCGCTGGGAACTTTCACCACTACATCGCACCGGCACCGGAGGAGAAGCGCTACGACATCAATCTCCATCACCAAGTCTTGGAGGATTTCGTTAAAAAATCCAATGAAATTTTCGACCTCTTCCGAGTACAACTCGACTTCTCCCACATGTCGGATTTGTTCCCACGAGCTGGCGCTTGAGCCATCATGCGAATCGGTCTATAATACAACTTGATTCCTATTCGGACTCCAAAACGTAGGCACCATCTACCAGGCTTCCCTGTCTAGATCTCAATACATCTTGGATCCGAACAAGGAGATTCCCTTATCAGATCCACAGCTAGGCCTAGTAATCACATCTACTCTGCAATGTAGATTCTTCTACTAGCTCGACATGAAGCCATCTGCTCTAGCCAATGATGATGAGTCACGCCTTGTTGCGTGTCTCAACAACCTCCCATACTAGGAAGGAACACCTCTATCTCGTATCCATGAAGAAGACGGACCTACGGAGATCATCACGTCAAGCTTGAGTAGTTTCTCCTCATAGCGAGAACTACGCGTCATTATCAGTCCCCAATGAGCCAACGACGATGGAGCAGAACATCCAGAAAGGAGAAGAGCTAGAGAGTCAAAGGACATGCCGACGAGCAAGAAACGCAAAGCAAGCAGATCATCAATGCCGTCTTGCAAACGACCTACCCATCATGAACCTAGATCATGAGTTCGAAGCAATTTCAATGCATCAACATAACACTGCTCTCGCCACCGTCGCCTCTATAGACCTACTCACTCGGGTGATGGTGCAAGACAAGTACACCAGGTAACTAGCCCTACTGGTGGAGCACGCGTATGAACTACTCGATCGACAGAATCTGATCAGCTCGATCTGACACACCTCCTCCCATCATGGTAGCAATGGAAGGCATCCAATTCGCAACGAAGCCGCCAGAAATGAGGTTCCCAGAATTGAGGGACCCAGAGAAAGTCAACACAGGATAGAAGGTAGTCGGGCCGGACCCTCGGGAGGCCTTGGCCACCAATGGCTCTATGCGGAACCTAAGAAACCTCATGACCTTCGCTAGCAGATCAACCAAAATTGTGACGCTCATAACATCATTGAAGGGCACCGCCAGGAACACGATCAAGAAGTTGATTACTCGGGAGAAGACACTGACGGATTTCCCGCCTTTTCAAGCCGAGTATGTAGGACGATCCTACCTGACAAGTATAAACTTCTAAGTATCAACAAATACAATGACAAGCAGGACCTAGTCCAATGGCTAAGGTGCTACTTGCTAACGGTTCAAGCGGTGGGAGGAAACGATGACACCAAGGTCATCTATTTTCCTATCTGCATGGAGGTAGGACCACTCACTTAGCTCGAGTCTCTGAAAAGGAACTCTATCAACACATGGAGTCAGCTGAAGGCGGCGTTCACAAACAACTTCACCGGGGCAATGCAACGCTCTGGCAACCGGATCGACTTGTCGCAAATCAAACAACAACAAGGCGAAACCCTACGTAGTTACTTACACCGTTTCTTTGACAAGAAGGCCACTATCGTGGACATCACAGAGAAGGACGCCATAGAGTACTTCCAGACCAATATCTATGACCATCGGATGTTCCAAGACTTTGGCAAAAGATGCCCAAAGGATATCAAGTCTCTCAAGACAATGATCCAAGCCTGGGCAGATGAAGAAGACAAGGATATCGAGCGGTTCGAATCTAGTTGTAACAGGGGCCAGAACAATAACAACCAGAGCAACAGCCTATGTAACGGCAAGAATCGTAATGATCGGCCCAATCACAACTAGGGAAACTACTCGAGTGGTCAAAACCATAAGAGGAAGCTAGACAACACTATCTCGGCAATGTCCCAGTCCTCCAAGAGGAGCGGTGGAAACCAAGACAGGACTCCTTTCAAGGAGCTCCTGAAAAAGCAGTGTCCATGGCACCCACACTCCAAACACTCTGCAATGGATTGCATGAGCCTTCATAGAGTTTTGAAAGTTCTGCTGGAATCTTTTGGAGCGGTCCTAGAAATTAACCCTCCAGGAAATCATGTCCATTGAGCCAGCAACACCTACATTCCTTAAGTGGTCTAAGGTGCCAATCACCTTTTCAAGAAAGGATCAGTGGCCTAGTTTCTCCGATCTAGGATGCTATCCTCTCATCCTGGATCCCGTTGTCGTAGGCTCTCACCTCACAAAATTACTCATCGATAGCGGCAGCGGCCTCAACGTGCTCTTCGCCAAGACTTTGAGCATGGGCCTCGACGTAAGAGATATGCTCACCCCGATGAACTCTCCATTCTACGGGATTGTCCTGGGTAATGCGGCTGTACCCCTTGGTCAAGTGGTTTTGCAAGTTACTTTTGGGACCAAAGATCATTGTCGGACCAAGTACATCCGATTTGAGGTGGCTGACTTCGACACATCGTATCACGCCATCCTCCGAAGACCTGCACTGGCCAAGTTCATGGCCATCCCACAGTATGTGTGCCTAGTACTCAAGATGCTGGGATCCAAGGGCGTACTTTCCCTACGCGGAGACTTTAGGAGGTCATATGACTGCGACATAGAAGCTGTGAAGCTAGTAGGGACTACTCAGGTGCCAAATTCCATGATGCAAGTCTTCGCTGCTTCCAAGAAATTGACCCCGACAGAACTCGAAATCCCAGAGAAGAAGTCAAGGGAAACCAAGGTCAAGCCGGCATGAGAAGTTTATATTAAAGCTATCGACTGTGAGACTGGCAACAGCTCCAAGACAACCCTGATTGGCTCAGGGCTGGATCTCAAATAGGAAGACGCACTCGTCAGCTTCCTCTAGGCCAACCAAGACATCTTCGCATGGAAGCCATTTGATATGCCGGGGGTGCCCAGGAAGTTGACTGAGCACTCATTGAACATGGATCCCAAAGTCACGCCCAAGCGACAACAATCACAATGGTTCACCCAAGACATAAGAAAAGCCATCAAAAAGGAGGTCGCCAAACTACTCGTGGCTAGCTTCATAAAAGAACTCCTTCATCCAGAGTGGTTGGCCAACCCTATCTTGGTGCGAAAGAAGAACAACAAGAGTGGAGGATGTGTGTCAACTACACGGACCTCAACAAGCACTGTCCAAAGGATCCCTTTGGGCTCCCTAGGATTGATCAAGTCATTGACTCAACGACACTTTGCTTTCTTGACTGCTACTTAGGGTATCACCAGATAGCACTCAAGGAAGAAGTTCAGATCAAGACCATGTTTATCACCCCATATGGAGCTTTTTTCTACACTACAATGTCCTTCGGGTTGAGAACGCAGGGGCCACATACCAACGAGCCATCCAGGAGTGCTTAAAAAACCAGCTACACCGCAACATAGAGGTATACATGGATGACGTGGTCATAAAGACCAGAAATCCCAACGACTTCAATGCAGATCTCGAAGAAACTTTCGCAAGCTTGCGAGCGGTGGAAACTGAACCCAACAAAGTGCGTATTCGGTGTACCCTCCGAAAAACTACTTGGGTTCATCATTAGTTATCAAGGCCAATCTCGAGAAGATCACCGCCATCACCAACTTACATGCCCCATTGTGCATCAAGGACGTCTAGAAGCTGACTGGATGCATGGCGGACCTCAACAGATTTATCTCAAGACTTGGAGAATGAGGACTACCCTTCTTCAAACTACTCAAGCGGCAAGACAAGTTC
Organism: Setaria italica; assembly: GCF_000263155.2. Classification (NCBI taxonomy): domain Eukaryota; kingdom Viridiplantae; phylum Streptophyta; class Magnoliopsida; order Poales; family Poaceae; genus Setaria; species Setaria italica. The sequence goes on from NC_028453.1 coordinate 15,441,974, forward strand.
CAGTGGACCGAGAAGGCAGGACTTCCTATCAAAGCCACCAATCCTTACAGCGCCTACTCCCAATGAAGACTTGCTGCTCTACATCACCGTAACTACTAACATTGTCAGCCCAACAATCGTGGTCGAAAGACCAGAACCAAGCCATGTATACAAAGTACAGAGGCCCGTCTACTTCGTCAATAAGGTGTTGCCAGACTCCAAAACAAGGTACCCGCTAGTATAGAAGTTGTTGTACGCAATACTACTCACTTTGTGGAAGCTACGATACTACTTCCAAGAACACAACATCTCTGTAGTCACAGATTTCCCCTTGGGCGACATACTCCACAACAGAGATGCAACAGGAAGAATCTCCAAGTGGGTAGTAGAACTCGAAGCCTTGTCCCTGGAATTCAAACCAAGGACTACCATCAAGCCACAAGCACTAGTCCATGGTGGGAAAATCAAGTAGCCGCACCGGCAGAGCGACTAGAGTATTGGGTCATGTACTTTGATGGATCACTCAAGCTCGAGGGCGCTAGTGTAGGAGTACTCTTAATCTCTCCAAAGCGTGAACAACTCAAGTACGTCTTGCAAATCTTCTGGGAGGTCTCCAACAATGAAGCAGAATATGAAGCGCTACTAAATGGGCTTCACCTGGTAGTTTCGCTGGGAATCAAGCAGTTGTTAGTCTACGGTGACTCACTAGTAGTCATCAACCAAGTCAATGACGAGTGGGATTGCCACAAGGATAACATGGATGCATACTGCCTTGAAGTACTCAAGCTGGAGAATAAGTTCTCTGGTTTGGAGTTCCATCACGTGGCTCGTGACAACAATGTAGTTGCAGACATCTTGTCCAAACATGGGTCTACTTATGCCCAAGTCCCAGCTGGGGTCTTCATCCATGAACTACACAAGTCATCCATACAAGAGCCGACACCATCTAAAACCACCGATCGCGGCAATGATGCGTCAGAGTGGGAGGTTATGATGATCAACATAGATTGGAGAACCCTCTTCATCGACTCCATCAAGGAGCACAAGTTGCCTCCTGACAAGATAGAAGCAGAGCAAGTCTTGTGGTGTGGCAAGAACTACATTCTAGTTGGGGACTAGATCTACAGACAAGGCACATCATCAGGAGTACTCATGGAGTACAAATGAAACTAGAAGGCGGTTTGTTGGATTCTGCCAGATCGAGAAAACCACGCAAGCTAATAATGTACTCCATGGAGCGTCTGTCTACGTTGCACATTCATTGCCAATTCATCTACAAAGTATTACCGAATCAAAGATATTCTGATCATCCATACAATTATACATGAAACATAACAAACATGATACAAATACCATTATACTCAAATGTTGCTGAAAGTTTAGATAGAAATACACAAATTTAAATTTTAGACCCAAACAACATCATACACTACGACAAACTCAAATGTTGCTGAAAGTTTAGATAGAAATACTCAAATGTAAATTTCAGAGCTGTTGGCAGTGGCTTGGGCTGGGAGGATAGAGAGCTACCAGTGGGGAGTGGAACAAATTCATGCAGCTACTAGTGCGATCGTGCCGATCGATGATAGATTCGACATCGCCTTTGTCACATATCACAGGCTCGCTCTAGCCTCCCCTTTCTTTTCGTTCGATCATTTCCCATGCCCAAGCAGTCATGTCATAGCCACTGCTATGAACTACAGGGCGGGGGAGGACGCCGCTGCCGCCTTGCCACCTCCACCGTGTTTACTATTGTACTATCTACTACTACTACCGCTGGTACAAATACCATTAAACTCAAATGTTGCTGAAATTTAGATAGGAATACACAAATTTAAATTTTAGACCCAAACAATATGATACACTATGACAAACTCAAATGTTACTGAAAGTTTAGATAGAAATAAAGAAATTTAAATTTCAGACCCAAACAACATGATATACTACAACAAATCATCCACTGGGTACTATCTAGGAGGACTTTAAGCATCCTTGGACAGCGAACATGAAGGTTTTGCTGACCCAACCTCATCCTATGGTTTATTTGTACCTCCTACAACGGTAGTACTAAGTGGACTTGAAATACCCGGGACTTGTGGTGGATCATAACGACCACCAAAAGGAGGTCCTGATTCGTCACAACAGTATCTTCATGACATCTTTGTAAATAACGCAGCATTGCTTTCTCCCACGTGCTCATTTTCTTGGGCTTATCATGAGGACCAACTATGATTTTCCCCTTGCCGCGAGAAGAACGACGATCTCCCCCACCATTGTCACTACCTCCAGCAGCAGAAGTCATCTCTACGTACCACAATTTATTTAGCTCATATTTGCAAATGAATAAACTATGAACAAATTATATATTTTTCCCATAATTTACTTAGCTCAAACATAGCATATAAATGAAAAATTTCTCCATCGTAGCTTATTCTAAAAATGACTAATTACGTACCTCTATTTCATCTTATTATCTCTATGTACCACAATTTATGTCGCTCACATTTGCCCTAATTTATTTAGCTCATATTTGAAAAGTACTAAAGTATGAAATTATTCCTCTAACCTCATACCAATTTCTTTGACTAATACAAAACATAGCATCCAAAAAATTGTAGCTTATTTTAAAAATCATAAATATGAGCTCCAAATAACACATGCATATAAATGAAAATTTTCTCCATTATACCTTATTCTAAAAGATACAAATTACTCTAGCTCTAAAGTATAAAACTTAGTATACTAACCATGTATCAAGGAGAATGAAGTTTCTAACCTTTAGAACACTTCAATGAGTGAAATCCCCACAAAACGGTCTTCAATAGCACCTCCCCAATGGCAACATGGATGAAGCTCGAGCTGTGGTGAATGGCTCGAGCAGGAGGAAGAAGAAGGCAGATTTATAGGAGAAAATTTAGTACTGGTTGGGGGCACCAACCGGAACTAATGTGCACACTTTAGTACCGGTTGGTGCCCCCAACCGATACTAAAAGGGCTCACGGGACGGCCTTGGGAACTAGCTGTTAGGCCCGGTACCATTGTAAGCATTAGTACCGGCCTCAATTCAAACCGGTACTAATGAAGTGCACGAAAGGTACATTCTCCAGTAATGCTACATGGACTTAGGTTTAAATGTTTATCAATCAGTATAACTCTAATGAAGTGAAATGCATGATAAGGCACCACTACATCCACAAACTAAAGGACTGATCAGAAGTCCAGTGGTACATTGAAATTTTTATCTGATTAAATTGGTGTCCAAGTTTATATTTTCTTATTAAATGCTAGCATCCAGTTGCCATTTACCATGTAGAAAGTCGCTGGATGCTTATTAACTCCATCGATCAGTTCTCCAAAATGTCCACGAGAAAGAGAATACTACCGAGTCAATGGCAGCGTGCTGCATGAACTTATTCGTTGGGCGGCAAACGGTTGTCCGTCATCATTATAATAATCTACACTTCCACCGTATGGAAACCTTGATTTCGTTATCACCCTTTTCTTCCCCAATTATTGTGCGAATTAGTTCCAACCCTTGGACTTGGAGGTATCTGTACTCTGTAGTCTCACTGTTTTCTCTATCTCCCATGCTCAAAGTGTGCGCGTGAACGTAGAAGTTCTCAATTCCATAATTTATTTATCTTCAGTTTTACATTCCCTAATTATGTCAGAAAAATATTTTGCGAAAGGAGTAGGTCTTGATAACAAAACAAAAATGCATACTCTAGTTGACTGGTATTGCACTGAATTGAAAGTTAAGCCCAAACATCAAACAAAATCGTGTGAAAAGATCATGTCCGACATTTCCATCATTTGTGCTAACTTCAACTTGGTGAACAGTTGATCCTTTTCTTGTGTCCATGTTGTGAACTTGTGATCACTCATTGCCACATGCATGTGTAAGGTCGTAATAAGGATGAATAGAAATAGAGAATCTAGCTAGCTTAACTACTAATGCTTCGTATAGCAGCTCAAGAGCCATCCACGCTATCACTAAGCTCAACTAACTTCACATAGATCGTATATCTGACTGCTACTTATATTTTAAATCTAATGGATATACATCTAGGTAGCTTTATGGTAGGACGTCGACACTGCACGGATATGGGACAATGGTCTCTACTTTGTTAGTTGACCTTAATTTTCAACTTGTTCTGCACCCACAACCACACAAATGCCAAACTGACGATAGTACTTGAATGTCAATGCCCGGCTCCATTGGGACGACAGTAATCAAATCTGACAACGAGACATACCGAGCTCAGCTCAATCCAATCGGAGAGCGCACAGCTAACTGCACCAGTGCATTAATTGAGTGTGGAAACTTTGGCCAGTTCAACGATAGGTGAAGGTACATGCAACGTCCTTGCATAGGTTCCTTTGTTACCTCTATAAATAGCGTGCAGGAGAAGTGCCATCTCCTCATCCCAAGTGAGTTTAGCTTTTGAGCTGAGAGGTTTAGAAATGGCAGTAAAGTTTGTAGTTCCTCTCGGTGTTGTCCTGGCCTTTCTCCTCATCTTCCAGGATTTGGCATATGCTAGGGAGCTCACGGAAGCTAATGGTTTGCACCTCTCACTCTCTCTATATATATATAAGCGGGAGCGCTTGCGCTTGCGTGTGCGTTGTTTACATGTATAGCTTTAGTAAGGTATCTGCATGACAGCAATTGCGAATCAATTTGATAGGCACAATATATATATAAATACTAACTTGGATTCAGAGTTTGTTAAAGGCTATACACTAGATATGCATTGATATACACATACTTGTTGTGTAAAATAACTGTATTTATTGACAAACATAACTTTTTTGCATGCAGAGTCTGAAGGAAAAAATGTGAAACCTGGAGGAGTGCCTGGACTCAAAGATAAGAAGCGGGGAGGTGGATATAATGGAGGATATGGCAATGGTGGTGGTTATGGTGGAGGTTATGGTGGTGGCTATGGGCCTAAATATAGTGGAGGATACCACCATGGAGGCTATGGTCCCGGATATGGTGGTGGATATGGTGGCCCTGGATATGGTAGTGGGTACGGTCAACCTGGGTATGGAGGAGGCTATGGCGGAGGATACGGCGGTGGCTATGGCGGAGGATATGGCGGTGGCGGTGGGTATCGTGGGGGTGGAGGCTATGGAGGCCGCTATGGCGGTGGTGGCTACCCTAGTGGTGGACATCATGGTGGATGGAATTAAGAGGTGCAACCACGTATGTTTCTCTATACCATAAGTAAGGTGTGGTGATGATGGATTTGAATAATGCGTGGAAGTGATGTCTGCATAGTATAAAACATGGTAAGTAGCTAGAATGTTTTATACATGGTAGATTGAGTGTTGTGGTGCATGAAGTATGTGTACTAAGATCATGTCAGCTAGCCATCTATGGCACTGTGCACAGCTGGCTTTTAGAAATTGTACCTCATCATCTGTGGATCTATATACATATAAATAAATGAATTTCCCGTAAAGTTCTGTGTCAAAGTGCGATGTCATGGTTCTAGGTACTTGTGGTTCTGCTGCTTCTGAAATAGTTGCAGCTATATTTGGTCATATATGCATTGGTACACTTCAAAAGCATCTCAAGAAACTCATAGTTGTAGAGCACTCAGGAAAATGCAGACTTATGATTTAAGACATGTTATCAACTGATCATATGTTCATGTTGATATAGGAGCTATATACTGCAAATGTATCTGGAAGGTCTTTTAGTATTTGCAGTGCCAAGTTTCATTGCAAATTCACCAATGGATACATATGATATTCACTAGACCCAACTATACCTGAAACAGTAGAGAAAACCAATACTAGTGCACCAACTGAATATAAATAAAATAACAAGGAAAGAAAGATAAACCCTCCTGTTAATAAACTTAAAATTCATATCCAACCACTTGGTGTCACCATTTTTTCGTACTCCCTCAGGGTTCACAAATACTTCTTTCATTTGCTCTTCTGTATGTTCAAAATACTTGTTCTTCTACAACCTCTAAGAAATTTTGACCAATTTTTTCCAATCTTACCTATCTTAGTTGCATCATTTAGGAACTTCCATCGTGAACATGTCGACCACCTAATCTGGTTGCTTATGAAAGCTGCATCCGGAAATCATTCCATTTCTAAAGGAAAATTATCATGAGCAATCACCTGCAGAAATATGTTTCCACTAGTGACCCAAAACTTGAACAGGCCCCGTCAACTTCTCAGGTGGGTCGTCATATGAGCCACCTGTCAAAAAGGTTGAGTCTCAAGGAAAGTTCATTTTTCAGTAGTGCTCAGACATTATTTTGCGTATATGTCAAAGCTAAAATTCCACCCAGAGGCCTTCGTTCCACTCTCTCCAGCTACCCTGAGATTTATATAGGTAGCCCCGGAAATTAAACTAAATTCCCGGTACATTCATACACTACCAGAAAATGGAGATTTTGTGAGGGGCATGCCATTATCGTGAGAGTAATTAACAACTATCATGAAAATTGTTATTTTCCTGTAGGTGGCTCACACACTCTCATGAAAAGCAATTTTCGTGAAGGTACGTTAACACCTTCACGAAATATGTGCGATTTTGTGAGCGTGTTGCAAAAACTCTCACCAAATATGTGTGATTTTGTGAGTGCGTTCGAAAAACTCTCACGAAATATCTGGACCCATATTGAAGAACAGATGTGACCATGTAATGAATAACAGAGGTATGGTTCAACTTTCTCCTTTTAATCCAGAATTAAAATTTTAATTAGTATTTATCCATCATAAGAACTCAAAATTTGATGGTTTTCGATATTTATTTGTGAGGGGATTTTCATGAGAGTTGAACATCACGGAACATTTTCGTGAGGGTTTTCGATATTTTCGTGAGGGTTTTGGGCTCTCATGAAATTTCCGGATTCTGGTAGTGATAATAGGTGTGTGTTGACATGTTGTTATAATATCAAATGTTACATTTAGAATTTCAGTTCATTTGAGGTTATTAGAAACAAGAGGATCAATGTCATAAAAAAATCAGAAGAAACGGACCTATGGCTCAATAATGAACATCTAGTTTGTAGAGCATATACGTTCTTGCAGTAGCACGACTTCGTACTCACTAGGGAAAAAATGAGCATATGCATGAGCGTTCAACTCTCTAAACCTTTAGACCGAAGTAGAAACCATATTAACTATATAAAAATTTTCACTCGTATGTGATGACTGGACATCACAGACGCAAATTTACACATGATCTGTTACCTAAGTTAATCAAGTGTTTGAATCAAATCCTCGCAAGGAAAGTTAAGTGCTTAAGTGGACTTAAACAAGATGGTCCAATCAGAACATCAAAATAAGATTTTCATATTAAAAAAAGATTTTCTAAAATCGCTCTCGCCACTTGTATTTAGCTTGCCTCAAATGTCCACAATTCACTATACCACAGCCACAATGTAGCAACTTTGTTTTGGTCGATATAAGCTGTTGTAACGACGGATCATCGGTCGGTACAGAGTTATGCCGACCCTAGCCATTAGTCGTGATAAGTGGCGTCGGTATAAGTCTATACCGACCGATGAATTTATACCGACCAATAGTTTGATGCCCTAAGGATTACTTTCACCGACCGATGGTCCAACAGGATCATTTAAATGCAACCAAAAAAACAATAAAGCTAATTTACCATGAACAATAACCATAAAGCATTCATCACAACATAAAGCATTCATCATGTACAGACATTCATCACAAAGTAGCACATTAACAAAGACAAACTTTCATTCATTCATGTAGGTTCATACGTCATAACAATAGTGTAGCTAACATTCGGAGCTAGGCTCATATATAACATCAAATTCTACATGTCCTAATTATACTGCAGGTAGACATATATGGATTGTTTGCCTCCAAAATGATAAAGGCATGCAGGTAGTTCAGAACAAATCAATAACTGGATCAGCAATTTGATCCACTTGTTATTGACAAGATCCTGCCTAGCACCTCTTTGAAGTTCCTGAAACTCAAAGTTGGTATGCAATAAGTCACTTGGTAATTTCTTAGCATTACTAGCAGCAGCACACAGTATATCCAAGGATCAGAGAACACAGAATCATACCATTGTTCTAGCAGCTGCAGTAGGGGTAGCATAGAACAGAGCACTAATCGAACAGAGCATAGCCCAAATTAGGCACCAGCACCTGCTGCAGTTAAGGTACTAGTAACTTGCACAATACAAGCACAAAGGCACCACCCAGTACTCACATAAAAAACATCCTATATGGCCCAGCCTCCACGAATCCTTGGTATGTCTTTTGTATTTTCTGCTAGGCATGATATTGAAAAGGTAAACCAGATGCATGATCAATAAAATCAATGATGGATACAGAATTCAAAAAGACTTTACCTGCTAAGCATTTCTCAGGTCCAATTTCCCAGCTGTAGCACTTTGATGTATATTAATCATACATATCCTAGCATACAATTTGTACAATGGCAGCATTAGTTGAATCTGGCTTGTCTGGTTTCATGCTGCTAGTCTTGTTTCAGAAAGGAAGTTATTATACTTCCAGAATCTCAGCTTAAATTAATTTATATTTTAGGGTGTTGTTCGACAACAAGAACATTGGGCTCATTCAGACCTCATCTTAAACTAAGCTATTGTGTTTATAAACAGACCAGAAGCAAAGTACCATTCGACGCTAATATTGAGATGCTAAGCATTTCAGATTACCTGCATCGCCATCTCCATGTTCATTGGCAATCACTCTTTCCCTGATACAAGATATGAGGATTATTAGTTTCAAGTTGATTCTAACTAGTACGATGACAGGCAGCTCAATACGAATTTTAAAACAACCACAATTGAGCATGACAAAATGAAGATATAGCTTCTGTAACTGTCGTATGTCTTGAACCAATAGAGCTACTATGTATTAAAGATCAACATAAATTGTTTCAGATGTAAGAGTATTAGTATATAGCTTTTGACAAGACTAGAACAGGGAGCACACATCAGAAAAACAGGTTGAGATAAATAGGAGTATCAAGCTAACCTCGTTCTCCTTGTTCTGTACTGCAGTATCTAGTCCCCCATAACTAGATTTTTGGTACCTCTCAGTATCTAGTTCTGTATTGAATATCTATAGATTATAGCAACACAATCTACTGGGCAATCTCAAATCCAAGAGCCTTATGAACAACAAGTGACAGTCTTATGGAAATCCCACCTAGCTATACCAAGGTCAAAGATCTCATTAGCTTTCCTCATCTTGTTCTTTGCCTCCAACAACGACGCATAGGACATGTAGTAAATGGCATGGCCCTGCCCAATTTGGTTTGCCTCCAGGAATTTGTATATCACCTCAGCATCAGCGCAATTTCTAGCCTGCAAAACAAAATAAGACTGGCAACCAAACAGGTATGTGAGATGCCTCCACTGTCCAGAAGATAACCAGAGAAAGAAAAATCAAGCTAGGATCCCCACGACTCACGTATTCCAGCCACACTTTGAGGAAGCGGAGGTTGTCCTTGTAGCGCTCGTTGTGCTAGAAGGTCCGCACGCATTGCTCGTACAACACCACCAGCTCTGAGCACTCGCCACCGGTCGGAAACGACTCTTGAACCCACTTGATGCAGCTGCGCGCGGAAGAAGCAGGAGAAGATCCGAAGAAATGAGCAATCTTTTGCCTCTGGCAGCTACCAAAAACCAAGAAATCTAACAGAGGCGAGTTAAGGGGATGGAGAAACGCTACTCCAGCCACGGTTGGAGTGGATCCTTGCCCTGATACTCGTAGGAGCGCGGCCAAGGGGAGAGGAGGAGCCGCGCCGGATCTCGCATCTCGCGTGCTGGATCCCCGTGCGCCGCCGGAGGCCGGAGGCCCTGTGCACCGCCCCGTCGCCAGAGGCCGGCCCTCGCGTGGAGGGGCGGTGGGTGGAGGACCGGCGAGGGGCGGCGGGTGGAGGACCGGCGAGGGGCGTGTGGCGGAACCATCCAACTTAAACTGGTTTAAATGCGCCTAACTGCTGCTGACGCAGCAATTATTCGAAACGCATTTAAAACAGTATAAATCCGGTCGTCCGTCGAGTGTCCCTAGGACTCCTTGAAAGATCCACGTTGTCTTTCATAGCCATACATCAGGATAGTATCCGCGATGGGATAACATCAACAAATATTACATTTTTACATACATATATAAAAGGTACGAGTTATTACAAAACATAGATTGAAACAAACTTAACAGTGCAGTGTTAGACAGAGTTCTAAGATTTAAAACATAAACAGTTCAGGAGGAGATGAGCATTTAAAAACTTCTTCTTAAGGGTATTGTGAGACTCATAACAATACCCTAAGGCTTTGGGGCTTCCTCCTCTATAGACTCTTGCGGAGCTTCTAAAAGATAGCCACAAGGGATAACCCTGAGTATGGGGTACTCAGCAAGTCTTACCCAACTAACCAATATAATAGCTTTCTTTGGAAGTATATGCTAGCTTTTTGGTGTGCTTGGCTAACACAACTTTTGCCGAAAAGCTTACTACGAGTGATGCCTTAGTTTTATCTTTTATTTGGGTTAAGTTATTACCTAACCATTCTAAATGATGAGCAGAAAATAAAAGCAACAAGAGATATTAAGTCATACATCAAACATTATCAGAAGATATATATTGCATGAATTTATACTACGATGTTCAACAGTGATCAAGTGCATTCATAACCGAGAATTGCGGCGATCCGGATCCATTTACGTCCTGCAGGAGAGTACCCTGATCACCAGCTTTATATGACTGTCCAGGTCGTACATAACAACTTTTCGATTAGCAAAATCAATGATTGGGAATAAGACTACCCGGACCCAGGGATGCACCCCCACATGGGACCCCACGTCTGGCCCGATCACCATGTGAGTTTCAGGCTACACCCCTACCAATCTCCAGCACATCAAGCGCGGGTACGAAGTATTCCCGATCATAGAGTTTACTAACCTACTGGGCTTTACTGGTCCCATACCCAGTAAGCGATCAGATGCGTATCACTTGATCAAAGGTTAAGACAACGAATTGGGCCTTAACCAAATTAATCTAGCAGACAGAACTACATCTCTAGTTTCTGTCCGCTTTCAAATTTCCAAGTTATCTTTCATAAGCAACATGTATGACTCAAAAGTTTTCCTTAAGGTTGGTAAACCAAGTATGTAAGCAAGTAAGCAATTCTAGACTTGGGTATCTTCTAAGGTTTGAACAAGTGGCAAAGATGTCCTTAAAACAAGGCATGATTATACACAAGAATAGGTTTCAAGCAACTCCTAGACTTAGTGCATACATAAAGCAAATAACCAATAATTGGACACATGAAATAATAACTCCAAAATAGATAGGTATAAATGCACCGGGGCTTGCCTTGTTCGCCAAAAAAGTTAGTATTTTCTGACGGGTTGGCTTCACAGGGGACTAATTCAAAGACTTCTTCAAACTCCGAAGATCCTTATGAAAATTCCAAATAATCCCCTTCTGGTGCTTCGGGAGCTATAGCACAACACATGCAGGGGTTAGAAATGCAAAATTTTGAATAAAAGACTATACAACTTTCCTTCATGATAAAGTTGCAAGCCAACAAGTACTATACAATCTATCATGATAAAGTTGCAAGTCAACACACAAAAACCCGAAAAGATTAACCCACAATTTTATTTTCTTACTTAACCCTACTTAAGGCTTTTTCTTTTATTTTTAGAAAAAGTTATAATTATTTTCTAACTTGAAAACCTAATTTCCTATGAGTTAAGAATAATTTGTGATTAAGAAAATGTTATTTCATATTTTATGCATTTTATAAAGATTAAGTATTTATTTAATTACCTTAAAAGAAAGGCATTAAATAAATACCCAAACTTTTATTATTTTTCTAGGGTGTAAAAATTTTAATGCATAAAGGAAAATAAAATAAGCCTAACAAAATTGGTTTCACTAATTTTGGACACTCCTAGAAATTTCTGTGATTTAAATGGTGTAAATCGGATTTAAACTAATTACTTTCTAAAGGAAATCTAATTTTCCCGAAAAACGCCTCGGAAAACTTTTCTTACGCAGCCCGACTCTACCCCCTCTCATGCGCACTGGGCCCACGGCGCGGACCCACCTTTTCCTATTCCTTTCTACCCGCCGGCCCTATTCTCCGCCTAATGGGCCTCGTGGGCCGTTTTCTTTTTCCTATTCGCTTCTCGGTCCGACTTCGGCCCAACGGCCCCTTCTCCTTTTCCTTCATTTCCCCTGCGAGCGCGGCCTGCTAGCTGCTCTGGGCCTCCGGCCCTTCTTTACACGGCCGTCCGCGTCGGCTTCTTGGGCCTCCGACGCGCCAGCCCAACGACCGCCCGCGCTCGGTCGGCCTGCTCCTTTCACTCCTCCGACTCCACTGACACGCGGGCCCGCTATTCCAGACGTTTCTTCCTCCTCCCGCCAAAACGCGCGCGCGACAGGGGCGGCGCGACTCGCCGGCCGGCGTCCTACCGGCGGCGGAGCTAGGCCAAGACACCACCTCTACACCTTCACGCACCTGCGCGCGGCAACAGCTCCACGGGAGATGGCCGGAGCCATTCCCTCCACGGCGGTGAGCGGCGACACCTTCAGCCGGTCGCGACTACTCACGATGACGGCGCAAACTAATCGAACAACTACTACTACACCATCCTAGTACTCTAAGGACTTGCCTACGACTACTTAAGAAGGAAGAGAACCGGCGCAAGGTGGTGCTCACCGTGAGCGGGAGGCGCGGCGACGGCGGACAGAATCGGCGGCGGTTTGAGGTATGCCGGCGAAGAAGCTGGGCAACAAGTTGCTGGCGTTGTTGGTGGGGTGTGGACGGAGGTGTGGACGGAAGGAATCGACGGGAGCTGCGGTGTGGCGGTGGAATTTTACTCGGAGGCGGCAACTGAGACAGAGGCGCTGGCGGCGGTAAAAGGAGCGGCGATGAAACGGCAACGCGGGAGCGGTAATTATACGAACGGTTTACCGCGCGCATGGCTGCCACCGTGGTCTACCCATAGGCTTGCGTGGTGAGGAGGTGGCCTAACCGTCGCGCTGGCGAGCGACCGAGAGCGGCGGCGACGACACGTCGAGTTCGGCTCTGCTGCTCTTCCCCTCTCTGATTTCTGGCGCCCAAAATTTAGAGCCTCCCCACGGTAGATTTCCAATCCGACGGTGCACATGTGTCTTAACCAAAGTAGTAGATAATCTCGAGCTTTCCAATTCATCTATAAACCTTTGCCTGAGATAAACATAAAAAAGTCTTCAATTTAAATTTTTCTCGAGCAATGTCTGAACCCTTTTTACCCTTCCATTCAGTTTCGTCAGTCAATCAAGGTGCTTATTTGCCCGACTTAGTGATTCATTTCGGTGGTCCAAATCCCCTTTCTGTAGTCCAACTTCTTCCCAATTATGTTCTACAACATCCAAAGTTTCCATTTTGCCCAAGAACACTACTCCTTTTGATCTACATCTCTCTGAAATCAAATCCAAAGTCGGCCATACACAGTCATTTTCAGACTTAGTCATTTTCAGTGTGACAGTCACCTGTGACAATGTGCTGACTTTGAGCTTGGATTTGAATTCGTTCCCTTCACTGTTCCTAGCCAAAACATCCAATTCTAGTAGTCCAAAGTCCATACTTCGACATGGTGTAGTTGTTCTGATTCACTTATTTGAAAAATTTATCAGAATTCAATTTCCAAAATGGACTCTGAGGCTGTTTTTCTGAATTTCTGTTTCCAGACGAGGAACAGTAACTTCAGTTTTCCATTTTCTTTCTTCAATTCCTTTGAGATATTTTGGACCAGTTCTGCTCCAAATTCTTGATCCCTAAGTTCTAGTCACTCTTACACTTGTATTCCATATTTTTGCTGAATTTTTCTGAATTTCAAATTCAAAATTCAGATTTCAGCCAAATTTGACCCGAATTTGATTTTCAGCCAATTTCTTTTTCTTTTTTTCTCAAATTGCTTTTAATTCTTCAAAGTCACTTGGATGACTTAAATGGCAGTTGTTACAGGGCGGCATGTGGAGGGGCGGCGAGAGGTAGCGGGACGGGAGGAGGGGAGCCAAACCAGATGTGCTGGAGGACGGTGGGTGAATAGGAGTGAAGCTAGGGTTCGGTATGGGCCGAGTCTTGTGCGCGAGATTAATGGGCCGGAAGTGCGGCGAAGGGAAATGGGCCTAAAGAACGTATCCCGACCGATAGTTGGTTGTATATGTTGAGTTATGCCAACCAATGATTCGGTGGTACATCTAAATATATATAGCGTCGAACGGTGAGCCATAATAACGTGATATACCGACGAATGGTCCGTTGCTCCGCTACACCGACGAATGGTCCATCATTATTTTTAGACTTATACCGTTGGATGTTCGACGGTAATTTTGGGCTGTGGTACAGTGATTTCAGCTTGCAACTGCAACGAAGTGACATATGAATTCATAACAAGGAAAACATTAGGTCCACGGTGTATCCATCAGTACCGTACCCAAAGGTACACAGTCACAAATTGAGATGAGTTATTTGAATGCTGTGTCATCCATTTGCCAGTCATCATGTTGCCGACTACTTGTTGGGGCAGTATAGCTCGATGCTTACCCATCCTCCATCTATATATGTTCTTATCCAAAATGTCCGCGAGAAAGTGAATATGTACCGGGTCAATCGCAGCATGCTGTTTGAGCATATTCAATGGACGGCAATATATTGTGGGTCGCCAGCTCACTGGCACTTGGTCTGCTTCCTCGGTATGGAACCTTGATTTGACCTTCTTGGGATCAGCTAAAATAACACTATGACCTCCATCAGAGGCCGGAGACATTTCTATTTTCAGAAAAAACACACTATGCCGACTAAAGTTGGAGAGCCCTGTCGTATATATACTCCCGCCCCCCTTCTTACTCTACCAAATTGCCAAAGCAATCTGCCGCACAACTACTAATAATGTATTCCTTGCTTATTATTTAAAATATGCTAATACAAGACATCGCTGTTTTCAATCATCTTCCCAACACTGATTAAAAGTCTTTTTGTTAAATTATGTTCTACTATTTTTTAGCCCATGAACATGGAGGTCCTTTTAGTGTCACTGTTTTGCTTCCGGCTCCCAAGTTGTGAAGTGCTTTTTTCCGTTGGAGAAGTATGTTTAATTCGACCGGATACTATTTGGAGGCATATTTCGTAAACAATTGCTACTGCTAGATAAACCAGAAAGAGTTACAAGGAGACAAAGGCCACGTTTGTTTCCGCTTCTCTCAGCTATGCTTAGATTATAATTAAGCGAAGATTTTCTCGCTTCTCGTTTTTCGCTTCTTGTAGTTCAAATCTGCTTACCACATAAGCAAGAATCTGAAAAAATAAGCAAGTCATTTGGTGGGATTCTCGCTTAAAAGAAATACATTGGAAATTGACACACCCCAACATCAAGGAAAAGGATAAAGTGAGGAATGAGTTCGTGGGATTTCACGTGTGTAGTATATGGATGCTGAAATAAATAGGTGCTTGTATAACCTAAGAGGGAAGGGGACGAGTTAAACAAATTTAAAATCTTAACATGTGGCTTCCATTACTTTGGATCAAAGTAAACTAGACTATCTATATGTATATCTATGGTTGATCTAGTGAGAAAGCACCACTGCTACAGAAACCACATGTAGTGCCCATTACAAAAAATAGTACATACGGTGTGCTTTTCCCCCAAGCACCATGTGAAATTGACTACTCATATGTGGTGTCCTAGGAGCTTAAGAAGAAATTGACGATGCAAAAAGGTTTGTACCGGCAGCTCTGCCACCAGAAATTTTTAATTGTACAAGGGCGTGAATTTATTTGCAACTAACATAATGGTTGGCCAGAAGCCACCCAGGTAGCATTATAAGGCAAGGTGCGTGGAGTCGAGGCTTGCGGTTGTTGACCAGGCAATGTCAGTGGTTCTTGAGGTGGCTCAGCAGGTGGCAGTCAAGAAGCTCAGATAGTTTGACCTATGGCTAATAATTTTAAATTTAAAATGCGCCTTTAACACTTGAAGCACCTCCAGGTAACGGCAGCCTCCGGTCTTCATCGTGTACTAACAAATCCTCCACTAAAGTTTAGTTAGTAACTCATCCACATCCTAGACTTGCTTCAGAATCCCAACCTTTTATCTCCCGCCACGCCAGGCTCAAAAGTCAAGGGCTCAAGTTTTATAAACACTGGAAAGGGATAGACATACCGGAATATAGGAATATGCCAATCTTTGTTTCTTAATATTTCCTTGCAAAATTATCTTTGTTTTGGACAAGGCGTACGAGCTCGATGCTGGTCCTAACCGGAGGGTGCTAACACTAGTAGAGAATTGGGCTTTAGTCCCGGTTGGTAAGGTGCAAATATCCCGAAAATCCATCCAGGATAAACCAACCGGGACAAAAGGGGGGGTCTTTTATCCCGGATCACTCAACCGGGACAAAAGACCCCCTTTTATCCCGGTTGGTAATACTATCTCTTGAGTCATTTGTAACTTATCTCTTGTAGTGGATGCTAGACTCGTTACCTCAGATGTTCTACGTCTGTTACAAATATGGGGGGTTTCACATAGTGTGTGTTGAACATCTGTGATTGCAACGAATTATATCGCCTTGTATCATTATGTCCTAGGGGCTCCGTACAGGAAGACAAAGATCTATGTATTGCATTTGTTAACACAAAGAGTCGGTCGTACCACGGTACTCATTGGTAGTTAAGGAATGTATAAAAAATCAAAGAACATTGGAAATGTATAACAATTAGCGGCTCATGCCAAGCCGCTTGTGGTGAATCGCCGATCTTAGTATATACGTGTCCAGTCTCTCGGATGCACTTTGTGCAGTGTATACATGAGAGTTGACAACCAAATTGGCCAACTTTGTACTAACGCTTATTATTGTGAAAGTTTGGCATACTTTACATTTTTTTAAGGTTATAAGCATCATATTTGGACATTTTGGGAACAATGCGTTTGATTTCCTTCCCGATAACAAATTCCATCTTTCTCTTGCAGATTTCACTTCTTCAATCGAGGCTTGAGGGCTTTCCCATTTTATTTACAATTGAATTCATAAAGCAGCACTTGGAACAACACCGACATGATTCAAATCAGGTATTTAGTACCAGCAGGACAAAGACTGATTTGAGACCATCGAAATGAAAGTACATATGAATCGTATAATTTGGAATCTGGATACAAAAGCAATGGCAATTAAAAGGTGCTTACATACTGTGAAATTGGATTGTTGATTAAAAAAATCAAGGAAACCTGGCCAAGCCAAATTTGTAATTTGACACGTTTTGTGAGGGATTTCAATTGCCGTCGGGAAAAAACCTCCGCATGCTATACATATGAAAGATCATGGTCAACTGAGGGTATTCGGTCGAGCAAAATTAATATATTTTTATTCTTTTCTCTTTGCCCTATTTTTCCGAAGTCTATATTGTTTTTCTTCCTTCATCACAAAGGTTATTGAAGGCATTCTGGATGGGTTGCTGCTGCTAGAATAATCCAAGGTGTGCTTTTCCCGACGGGGTGCGTGCCTCCGAGGTCATAGTTTGTTAATTTTCCTGAAGTGGGATATCCCGTTGAGGCACTGCAAGTTGTGGTTTCGCGAGGTGCCCATGACGTGCTCATGTGATGGCACGTTTTAGCGTCAATGACGAGCATTTGTGTTTATAATTTGTTTTGTGAAAAATTAGGACCCATATTAAAATGCTTGAAATTTCTAAATTTGTGCAAAGTTGTACCATGTTTTCATACGTTCCAAAACATTCCTTGTATTTAAAAATAATAAAGTGGGTCTTCCATTTTATTTTATACATGGCTCCATATAACATGATATTACAACATTGTACCAAATGAAAGTTAACATCAAAGGGAGAACATGAAGCCGTGCCTAAAGCAAGCGAGCCATGGTAATTCTTTTATGGAAGTTCACTTGGTAATATTGTTGAAGCACTCTTGTATGTAGCTCCTAGTGCCAGCCCCCACCTCCACCATAATATTCAGCTCCAGGATATCCACCACCGTAACCACCACCGCCGCCACCGTATCCACCGCCATATCCACCACCACCCCCATATCTGCCGCCTCCGCCGCCTCCGCCGCCACCGTATCCACCACCAAAGTCAGGGTAACCATACCCACCGCCATACCAACCGCGCCCAGGTACATATCCACCGTAGCCGCCACCGTACCCTCCACCATATCCACCACCATAGCCGCCACCATAATAAGCGTGACCCCCTTTCTCATCCCTGAAGTCAGCCCCACCAGTAAGCTTCGTGTTCTTTCCCTCGGACTCTGCACGGAATAGACTTTTTAGCTACAGTACAACATCAAAGATGGAGGCAAGAAAAATGTTCGTTGTTTTCTATTCAAACATATATCTCTTCCCTTCTACTAAAAGTAAGATTTCAATTGTAGTTAAATCCAGGTTGTTGCCGATTTTACACGAATGCGTTACAAATGTCATAACGTGCTGCAGATCTCAGAGAGAGAGAGATACAAACCATTTGCCTCGACGAACTGGTTTCTAGCAGCAACCACGTCCTTGGTGACGAGGAGGAGGGAAGCTAGGACAACGCCAATGAGAAGCAGAGATTTGGAAGCCATCTCTGCCCTTCAAATGAGCACTTGAGCCGGATTTGGATGAAACGCAGCACCGCTGCGATGCCCTACATATAGGAGCCGCTCCCCTGCATGTACGCAGCCACTCTCCTGTGCCTTCCAATGGACTAGTAAATGCATGGGGAGTTCACGCGTGGTTGGACGTCAGAGTTGGGGCAGATCAATTTCGTTCTCCGCGTAGGTCATCGTACAGTTGGGTGCAGACTCAACACTCAACTAACAAAGTGGTTAGCAGGCAGAGATCAAGATATTGTTCTGTGTTCCTCTCAATGCATGCGCCTTGAGCATGAATGCTTTGTGGTGTAAGAACTGTCCAATCACGGCATGAACAATGTACCACAATACTGGAATGCTAAACAAAAAACTAGCTTTCATCGAGTTGATTGAACCATTCGACTTCATCATGTGCTGAACTTTGTTAGCATCCGGAGTTTGTGGCCGGTCCAGCTTCAGCTTGGAGAAAGCATGCTCAAATTGAACCTGTGTTTGATCTTGGAACGAAGGTCCATCATTAAGGTTTGCTACATAATTTATTGCTTTAGAAATCCACTGGTGATGGCTCCGTGATTTCTGCAACAAGTGATGAACGTACACAGCTAGGAAAAAATTCACACGGAATAGACTGTGATTAGGGGACCAGAGGTACGGCGCAGGCCTTGGTCATTAATCTTGAGTCTGACATAACTGCAAGATTCATCCAATTTACAAAATTAGATAGGTATGCAATAATACTGACACTTGAACAGTCCACCTTTTTTCTAATTAAATTTAAAACAGAGATACCTAACTGAATTAATCTGACAAGCATGCACAACAATTTCATATCCACCACTTCATTAGCTGACCTTGACTATAGCTCATGCCATGCTCTCTCTCAACTTCCCAGGTCCACATCATTCCACACGGATGAAGGTCATTCAAACTGCAACCAACATTTCTGGTTAGACTGAAAATGAGATACACCAAGATCAACCTTCCTTAATCCTGACATCCAACCATACTGTGTGTTAGCACGTGTTTCAGTATGTGCAAACCTCCAGCTCGATCGATTTGGCCAGCAGCTGCGATATAAATACCAAAGACGCCGGTGCCTTCTGTTCCAGCAATTCATACAAATAAAGCATGGCTTTCAAGTCCGTGCTTCTGCTTGCCATTGTTCTGGTTTCCCTCCGGCTGATCACGCAGGATGTAGCGGCCGCTACCGATCGGTTCACTAACAAGGCCAATGGTTTGCATTTATGTCAATCTCCTTTAAGATTTGTATGGCTTGGGAAGTGGGCATATATACATTAATAGACTGTTAACTGGCCTCTAAAAGTCGGATTACAACTTACATGATGCAGAATCGGATGGAAAGAAGGTGAAACTTACCAGTGGCGATGGCACCAACGAAGAGAAGTTGGGACATGGACATGAGTACTATGGTGGCTATGGCTACGGAGGCGGATACGGTGGTGGTGGCTATGGGGGAGGGTACAGTGGTGGCTATGGTGGCTATACACCAGGACATGGTTGGTATGGTGGCGGATACGGTCATTACCATGGACATGGTGGGGGATACGGTCATTACCCTAGGCATGGTGGTGGATATGGTCATTACCCTGGTCATGGTGGTGAATATAGTGGCAGATATGGAGGATATGGTGGCGGAGGGTATCTTGGAGAGGGATATTACAGTAGCGGTGGTGGCTCCAGTGGCGGTTGGCACTGAAATGAAAGGTTTCACCACCATTGTGTGTTTTATGAAATATGTGTTGTGTGTTTGTATCTTGATCCATAAACCATGCGTTCTTGTCTGCATGCCCCGTATCTCTTCCGTTAGAACGCTTTAATATGTGCCTTTTTAGTGTTGTTGTAAATGTGTTACCACTACATAGGCTTTGCCACCCAGCATGCTCTTGTAGGCCCAGCCCCCACGCTGGATCCTTCCCTGACAACACTAGTAGAGAATTGGCTTTCGATGCGCCCCCTTTTGTCCCAGTTTAAAGTTGGCCCGGGACAAAGGGGGTGCGCCACGGTAGGCAAAAATGGAGGGGAGAGTTAGTCCCGGTTGGTAATTGCAACCGGGACTAAAGACCCCCCTTTAGTCCCGGTTGCAACGGCTAGTCGCGGGCTGTCGGTGGCGGCACCATTTTATCCCGGTTGGAGGCTCCAACTGGGATAAAAGGTGAACCCTTTTATCCCGGTTGGAGGTTCCAACCGGGATACAAAGTTTAGTCCCGGTTGGAGCTTCCAACCGGGATAAAAGGGTGTCCCTTTTGTCCCTGTTGGAGCTTCCAACCGGGACTCAACCTTCAACCAGGATAAAAGGTGTTCCTTTTTGTCTCAGTTGGAGTTTTTAACCGGGATAAAAACTCATCCCCATTATATACGGCCAAGACAGAGGACTTTCTTCCTCCTCCAGCCCGAGCCAGTCCAGCACATTGACAGAGAGAGCTGAGCTTCACCTACTCTCCGGTGGTGCCGAAGCAAGGGAGGTGCTGCCTCGAAGTTTTTTCCCTCATTTTCGTGGGAATTTCACTCGGCCAACACAAGTGTTGTGAAGGTTTGCTACTTCATCCTCGTGTTATGCTTTGATTTATGCTTTGGAGATGGAAAGATTATTTGCTAGAATGTGATGATGAAGTAGAAAATGGAGAGGTATTTTGAGCTAGAATGTGAGGGAGATTGATGTGTCATATATATAGTATGCATTATTGCAGTGGTTTAAGAATGACGCTACCTTGTCTAGACAGTTTATGTTATCAAATTTAATATGATTTTTCAAATCCATACTTGTTGAACTTGCATACCGTGTTCATCTCTACGATGATGTTCTCCGCCGAGCAGCAACGTATGTCAAGAAGGAGGTTCGATTCTACGAGAAAGAGTGGATACGGACATCGTGACCGTGTCCCCTTTTCCGTAGCATCTAACCTCTTTCATGACAAAGTGCGGTGCCGCCCAGTTGAGGACATGCTCGCGAGATGATCACGGTCTTCAAGTTCAACAACTTCTGCAGTGGTAAGGAAAGACTTTTTGTACATAGATGACTTCTACTACTTGTTGAACTTATCAAATTCAATAAGGTTTTTCAAATCCATACTTGTTGAACTTGCATACCGTGTTCATATCGGCGAGAATCTTCTCCGCCAAGCAGCAACGTATGTTAAGAAGGAGGTTCGATTCTATGAGAAAGAGTGGATACAAACATCGTGACCGTGTCCCCTTTTCCGTAGCATCTAACCTCTTTCATGACGAAGTGCGGTGCCGCCCAGTTGAGAACATGCTCGCGAGATGATCACGGTCTTCAAGTTCAACAACTTCTGTAGTGGTAAGGAAACAATTTTTGTACATAGATGACTTCTGCTACTTGTTGAACTTATCAAATTCAATAAGGTTTTTTCAAATCCATACTTGTTGAACTTGCATACCGTGGTCATCTCGCATAGGATATTCTCCGCCGAGCAGCAACGTATGTAAAGAAGGAGGTTTGATTCTACGAGAAAGAGTGGATACGGACATCGTGACCGTGTCCCCTTTTCCGTAGCATCTAACCTCTTTCATGACGAAGTGCGGTGCCGTCCAGTTGAGAACATGCTCGCGAGATGATCACGGTCTTCAAGTTCAACAACTTATGCAGTGTTAAGGTAATAATTTTTGTACATAAATGGCTTCTGCTACTGGAGAAAGTGGCGATGGTGGGGGCGATCGTGGTTCCTATTTCGGCAAGGGGAAAATCATAGTTGGCCCTCAGCATAAGCCGAAAAAAAAGAGTGTGCTGGAAAAAGCAATGCTTCGTTATTTCCAGCAACGTCATGAAGAAGCTGTTGCCGCGGGTCAGGAACCTCCTTTTGGTGGTCGTTATGCTCCAACCTCAGTCTCGGGTGTTTCACGTCCACTTAGTACTACCGTTTCAGGCGGCACAAATAAACCTAAGGATGAGGTTGGGTCAGCGGAACCTTCGTCTTCACCGTCCAAGGATGCTTAAAGTCCTCCTAGATAATAACCAGTGGATGGCTTGTTGTATTGTATCATGTTGTTTGGAACTTTAATTTAAATATGTGTATTTGGATCTTCATGTTGTTGTATTGTACCATGTTGTTTGGATCTTTAATCGATTTTCACGCGTAATCCATTGTAAAGTGTAATCCATTTTCATGCGTAATACGATGCAAATGGACCGGCAATGGATGTATAATACAGACAAGCGGAGCAAGGCGTTTATTGATGGCTTGCATTATTTTCTCGAAGTGGCCAAAGCGAACAAGCTAGAGAATGGGTTTGTATGTTGTCCATGCTTCCAATGCAATAACAAGAAGGAGGATTCGAAGGATTCCTGGGGGACTATTCACAGCCACTGTTTAAATACGGTTTCATGCCTAACTATTTGGTTTGGACCAAGCACGGTGAACTAGGGGTCGTAATGGAAGATGGCGAGGAGGAGGAGGAAGATGACACCATTCCGAACTGGGTTGCAGGCCAAGCTTTTGCAAGTACGACAATGGGCGAGGATGATGAAGATGAGTTTGCAGAAAATGACCCTACTGATGACCTTGGTCAGGTGATACGAGAAGCATACAGAGATTGTGAAACTGAGAAGGAAGCAGCAAAGTTGCAGCGCATGATAGATGACCACCAACAATTGTTGTACCCAGGTTACCAGCAAGGCCATAAAAAACTAGGTACGACACTAGAATTTGTGCAATGGAAGGCAAAAAATGGTGTGTCCGATAAGGCATTTCAGGGGATATTGAACATTGTCAAGAAGATTCTCCCCGAGAATAATGAATTACCGTCCACAACATATGACGCTAAACAGATTATTTGCCCTCTCGGATTGGATGTTCAGAAGATACACGCATGCCCTAATGATTGTATCCTCTATCGTGGTGCTGAATACGATAAATTGGATGCTTGTCTCGTCTGCGAAGCCCTGTGGTATAAGATTAGGCGAGATGATCCTGGTGATGTCGAGGGGCAGTCTCCCAAGAAGAGAGTTCCTACAAAGGTGATGTGGTATTTCCTATAATACCACGCTTGAAGTGCTTGTTCAGGAAAAAGGCAAATGCTAAGTTGATGCGATGGCACAAAGAAGACCGTAAGGAAGATGAGATGCTGAGACACCCCGCAGATGGGGCACAGTGGAGATCAATTGATAGAACATTCCTGGACTTTGAAAGTGAAGCAAGGAACATAAGGTTTGGTTTAAGTACTGATGGATTCAATCCATTCGGTGAGTTGAGTAGTGGCCATAGTACTTGGCCTGTGACCCTTTGTATGTTCAACCTACCTCCTTGGCTGTGCATGAAGCGGAAGTTCATTATGATGCCGGCGCTTATCCAAGGCCCAAAACAACCCGGCAACGACATTGACGTGTACCTAAGGCCGTTGGTTGATGACCTTTTACAGCTCTAGAAGGAAGAAGATGTATGTGTGTGGGATGAGGATAGACAAGAGATCTTTAATCTACGAGCATTGTTGTTCGTAACCATCAATGATTGGCCTGCATTGAGTAACCTTTCAAGACAGACAAATAAGGGATATCGGGCATGCACCCACTGTTTAGACGACATAGACAGCATGTACTTGAAGCATTGTAAGAAGGTCGTCTATATGGGTCATCGTGGATTTCTCCCTGCTCACCACCAGCTGAGAAAGAGCGGGATGCATTTCAAAGGAGCGCCAGACCATCGTAAAAAACCTGCACACCGTAATGGAAAGCGTGTCTTCGAGATGATGAAGGATGTATATGTAGTCTTCGGAAAGGGACTTGGTAGCCAACCTGTTCCGAACGATGATAACAGACATGCACCCATGTGGAAGAAAAAGTCAATATTTTGGGAGCTACCTTATTGGGAAATCCTAGAGGTTCGCAACGCAATAGACGTGATGCACCTGACAAAGAATCTTTGCGTGAACGTGCTAGGCTTCATGGGTGTTTATGGAACCTCAAAAGATACATTGGAAGCACGACAGGACCTGAAAGCCATGGGGCAACGAGATGACCTACATCCGGAAAAGAGAGATAATGGACAGCACTACTTACGTCCTGCCAGTTACACTCTCAGCAAGGAGAAGAAGGATAGCATGTTTGAATGCTTGAATAGTATGAAGGTCCCGTCTGGGTACTCCTCGAATATAAAGGGAATAATAAATATGAAACAAAAGAAGTTTACAAATCTCAAGGCTCATGACTGCCACATGTTGATGACCCAGTTGCTTCCGGTTGCACTGAGGGGTGTTCTACCAGAAAATGTCCGGTTGCCGCTCGTAAAGCTATGCGCGTTTCTCAATGCGATTTCGCAGAAGGCAATCGATCCATCCAAGCTATCAAAGCTACAGAACGATGTGGTGCAATGTCTTGTCAGTTTTGAGTTGTTATTTCCACCATCCTTCTTCAATATTATGACGCACTTACTGGTTCACCTAGTAAAAGAGATTGGTATTCTCGGACCTGTATACCTGCACAATATGTGGCCTTTCGAGAGGTTCATGGATGCACCCTTTTGTCTCGGGTCCCGTCACCAACCGGGATAAAAGGGGGGCCTTTTATTCCGGTTGGTGACGGGACCCGGGACAAAAGGCCCTTTAGTCCCGGGTGCCATTACGAACCGGGATAAAAGGCGGGTGTTAAAAGGCACTGTACTCCCTTCTACCCCCACGCCAGTTACACTTAGCAAAATTTTCACCAAGTCCCGCGCGTTCTGCTCCGTCGCCGCCCGTCCGCCTCCCTCGCCGGTCGCCGCCGCCGTCGTCCCCTATTGCCCTAGCTGTCGTCGTCCCGCCACCGACCGCGCCTAGACATCCTCCTCCTCCATCGCCCCAGCCGGCCCGCCTCGATCCTCCTCGTCCGTCGCACCTGGCCCCTACCTCGTCGCCGCCGGCCACCAGAGCTCCATCGCGGGCCTCGTCGCCGTCTCCATCCTCGTCGCCGCCTCATCGCCATCCCACCTCCGCCGTCCCGCCATCCTGCGCGCCTTGGCTCCGTTGTCGCCTCGGCCGCCGTCCTCGCCGCCCCGGCCACCTCGTCGCCCCGGCCACCATCGACGACCGCGCGCGAGAGGTCTGCCGCGCCGGCCGGCCTTGGCGCCGGGAGTACCGCCTTGCTGATGCAAGCTGGCGCAAGCCTACCGGCTTGCGTCAGCAAGGGCCTTTTTTTTAAAGTTAGAAAATAAATAGGTAGTAATTAGGTACAAATTCAATAGATTTTTGTATATGTGTTTAAAAATCAAATTAGTGTAAATTAGTAGTAATTAGTAGTAATTAGGTTCGTCGCTCCGCCTAGGTTAGAAATGAATCGTGTTTCGTCGTGGTTCCGTCCCCGCCTCCGCCGTCCCGCCGCCCTGATCGCCGCCGTCACAACCTAGTAGGCACCGCCCGTGGTTCCGACCCTGCCTCCGCCGTACCGCCACCCTGACCGCCGCCGTCACAACCTAGGCACCGTCTGTGGTTCCATCCCTGCCTCTGCCTGCCGCCCCGGCCTCCGCAAATTCATGTTATTGCTAGAAATTCGTAAAAATTCATGTTATTGCTAGAAATTCGTAAAAATTCATGTTATTGCTAGAAATTCGTAAAAATTCATGTTATTGCTAGAAACTCGTACAAAATTCATGTTATTACTAGAAACTCGTACAAAATTCATGTTATTGCTAGAAATTCGTAAAAATTCATGTTATTGCTAGAAATTCGTAAAAATTCATGTTATTGCTAGAAATTCGTCACAAAGTACTACTAATTTGTAGAAATTTGTATAAATATTCCGGACTTTGTAGGATTCATGTTATTTATGATTTCATAATATACATATAAGTAACGCGATTTCTATGACTGTCATGTATGATTCCATGTATGTTTCAATCAATAGTTGAAATGGCAGACGATGAGACCGCAAGGTATATCATGGAGCAGATAATCGCTGGTGATGGTAGTGGTGACAACCTTCCACTATCGTACACGGATGAAGAGGGCACCCAGGCGGACATGTTCCTCAACATGTCCGTCGATGGGAATGAAGAGCAACAGCCCCAGCAACACCTTGCCGTGGCGGAAGGTTCCGGCGAGGTATATATCACGATTCTTGTATTGTTTCACGCCACCGTTACTACTACGTACTAATTAACGAATCTTGAACTGTTAGCCCTCCGGATCGACGCAAGGGCAGAAGACCCGAGGTCATACAAAGGTGATGGAAGGGAGGCTTGTCATCACGGAAGTGACAGAAGAGGGCAGGCCGGTTGCTCTTGAGAAAGTAGCAAAGAAGTACGTGAGTCAGATCGGGACAATCGTCCAGGACAACGTGCCTATCAGCATCAGAGAATGGAATGGTAGAAGCACTAATCCGTATGCCCTCCCGGAGACAGAAAAGAATATGCTGTGGGAAGACATCAAGAGACATTTCACATTCCCCGAAGGATATATTGAGAAGGATATGAAAGCGTGGACGCTTAAGAAGATGGCTACACAATTCCAGACATTCAAGAAGATGCTGGATACCCACTACATTAAGAAGGGCCGAACTCCAGACTTCAATGCATGGCCAAAGTTGAGGGACTACTAGGATGCATTTGTTGAATATAAGAGGAGTGAAGACGTTGTGAAAAAGATCATGACCAACACAACAAATGCTAGTCAGAAGGGCTACCATCATCATCTGGGGCGAGGTGGGTATGGCTCAGCAATTCCCAAGTGGAGGAAGATGGAACAAGATCTGATCGAACGAGGAATCGTACCTGCAACTATTGAATGGCCCGAACGATCAAAAAATTGGTACTACGCTCATGGAGGCTCCCTGAGTCAAGAGGATGGGACGTTGATTTTTAATGACACAATACGTGAGAAGGCCGAACATCTTGTGAAGAACATTGAAGATTCTAAGGCTGGGAGGTTGAAGGTGAATCGAGAAAATGATGAGCTCACATTGGCCCTCGGTAATCCGGAGCACCCAGGACGTTGCCGAGGGTTCGGGGTGGTTCCGTGGAAGTTTGCTTTTCGAGGTGACAGCGCCTCGTACAGAAGCCAGAAGCGAAGAAAGGAACAGATCGAGGAGACCTGGCGGTAGATGCTAGAATCTAAAGTGCAGGCACAAGAACAAAGAATGATGGATGAAATTAATCGTCTAGTGGCCCACGCAGTTGCGGAGTTGGCCCAATCTGGAGCATTGCTGAATCCTAACACTGCCAGTCCTTCTCAACGCCTCTTGAGCAGTTGTGCTTCTACAGGGGTCCCCGATGCGCAGACGCCCAGGTTACCTGTCGAGGAGCAACGGTTCCCCGTGGATGCCATCACGCAACGGACCTCATGTGAGCTGCATGCACCGGTCGGCAACCTCACTATTAAGGTATACTTATACATAATATTTATGCAATCTTGTCAATTGATCCAGGCCTCGAGATCGGAGTTCAACTTGTTTACTTCTGCTATATGTACAGGTAGCATACGGGAGTGCGTTAACAACCCTGGCGGGGCAGAGCAGTCATGGCATGGAGATTCCACCTGGCTACGCTAGCGTCCGCGTAGAGCAAATAGTTGATAGCCAATATGAAGGTCTAGAGCTCGACCTCCCGGGAGGCGACTGGGAAAAGACGTTGGCAGATGCGCTTCATGGGATCATTCTATGGCGAAAACGCTACATCATTATTCCCGGCACGAACCATCTCCTCAAAGCTCAAGGCCGCTCCTCGTAGATCCCCAGCAGCGACCTTCTCCTCATACCTCGAGACCGTCATCTCCTGCTCCAGGACCGTCCCTTCCATCTATATCAAGGTCTCCATCTCCACCAAATCCTGGTGCTGGGAGCGATGACGACAATAATAACACCCCTCCTCGATCACCGTCACCGGCACCAAGAGCGGCCCCCTTGAAGGAACCTGCACCACCACTAAAGAAGTCACGAGCACCGCCTCCCAAGCAAAGACAGAGAAAGAAGAAAACAAAGGAGCCTGAAGTGACTCGTAAGGAACGCTGGGAGGCAATGTCTCATGCGGAACAGTGGGCAGAAATCCAACGAGAGGCCAGTGAGTGGTTCAAGAAACAAGCCGAAGAAAAAAAAAGCAAGGGAGATGGAGCCACCGCTAGTAAGTCGAAGAGATTTAAACTTTTTATCAGAATGGAAGAAGGAGCCAAGAAAAGGATACCACTCTTATCAAACTATGAACGGGCTTTAGTAAAGACTGATGAAAAGGATAAAAGGAAAGGAAAGTCATCTTCCAGCGGTCCTGTCCCCGACCTCAGCCATTTATCAAAAAAAGATGCTCAACAGGTAAAAGCAATGCCCTTGGATCAACAAGCAAATGTATTGAAGTTCATGGAAGAAACAGGTCTGGGACTTGATGAATGCATAGGGCAAGTTGAGACGCCAACTGCACCGCCCCCTGAGCCGAGATGGCCTTATGAGCTAGGCAAACCTCTAGTAAAGCCTTCATTGGTATAGAAGCTATCAACAAAGATGTACGCATTCCATCAATGGTACATGATGGCATCTGCCGACTCGAGGGAGATGCTCAGCCTGAAGGTAAAACCGATAGATTTTCACGGCGAAGGGGAGAAAGTGTTGTGGCTAGACTTCAAGAATATATACGAAGTGTACCATCATGATGCCCTGGACGTCTCTCTGATCAGCGCTTGGGTTCTGTAAGTGTCCGTTTATCTCTACATGTAAATTTTGGCGTGCGTCACCGTACTAACTTCGTCTTCCATTTCATGTAGGATGCTAATTCAGACATGCCGCCGAGAGGCGTACCTACATATAGGCTTCATGGATCCATCTGTAGTTAACCAACAACAGATACAATTAGCGCCAGAAAAAACATTGGTGGAAGTATATACAATTTCCTAGACAAACAAACATTCAAGGATTTCATACTACTTCCATACAACTTCAAGTAAGTGTGTGTATACCATCTACTTTCGATGTCTTTTTTCTTATCTCTACATGTTAGTTAGCTCTAATATGCATGAACATTTTACGCACGCAGCTTCCACTGGATCCTTATTATAATTGAGCCTAAAAGAAGCCACGTCACTGTCTTCGATTCGTTGAGAAAAGATCCGGTGGAGTACCAAGAAGTGCAAGACATGCTAGGCTTGTAATAATTCTGGACCTTTATCTCTATGCAAAAGTTTGTTTCCTAAATTTTATCCCTGTTACACTATATCATTCATTATTCTAATCCGCAGCGCATGGAAACAATTCATAAGGACACACAAAGGTCCATTCAAAGAAAAACTTACATGGAACACAGACTTCCCGGTACGTATGAAGTCTGCACATTTATTACATTGTATAACAAGAATATTTCATAACTTATTTTTTCCGCACTGAAGTGCTTAAGACAGGAACCCGGGAATAATCTATGTGGCTACTAATCTGTGAGCACATGCACAGTTTTATGGGACCCAAGGGACTGAAGATGATGCCGCACAACTTTAAAGTACATAAAATAAAACTATTACTAGCTAATTATTTTCTAGCTCCTTATATGTATTTGTTCGTGTAACATTTACAAATTTCCAAATTATAGATGTTAAATATTCAACAAGGACTCTTGAAGGAAGAAAGAGTAGCGGCAATATGTGAAGGTCTCATTGGATTCCTAATGGACGAGGTGGTAGATCCAAAAGGAGAATTTTATTACGATGGACGACAATTAGACACTCCGATCAGCAACACCACAACGGGAAGATTGTAGATAGATACTTTGATTTATTTGTATATATAATACGCGCTAATTATGATCGATTTGTACTAGTTGAATTGTGTATATGAATTGTGTATAAGAATTGTGTATATATATAGTAATTGTATAATTACAAATCCCATTCGTTTAAATACTAGTTGATTTCGTTCTAAAAAAATCTCAACTACTAAAGGTTAACAAAAGGGCCGCGATACTACGTACGTGATGCATGCATGAAAAATTCAGGCGCCACGCAGTGCCATGCAGGGTGCCATTTAGTCCCGGTTGGAATCCAGCCGGAACTAAAGGATAACCCTTTACTCCCGGTTGGGAAACCCAACCGGGACCAAAGGGGCACCCTTTAGTCCTAGTTGCTTTTACCAAGCGGGACTAAAGGGGAACCTTTACTCCCGGTTAAAAGACCCGGGACTAAAGACCCCCCCTTTTGTCCCGGTTGGTTTATCCCGAATGGATTTTCGGGAGATATGCACCCTACCAACCGGGACTAAAGGCCAATTCTCTACCAGTGCAATCAATTGCAGGACCTTGATGAAGAGTCTGATTATCTGAAATCACTTGTGATTCCATAACTCCTTATTATGAGATTTAGCTAAATCCTCTACTCTTTGCCTTTATTATGCTTTTGAGAACCCTGAGTCATATTTTCTAGGCCGATTTGCAAAAGACAGGGCTTGGATATTGAAACACTAGATACCTAGATCAATTGATCCATATATGTAGAAAAGATGAAAGCACTACTAAAAAAATAACCTCATCCCTAGCCTTAGTACCGATTATTTTTGGACCTGATAGTAATGTTAGCATTAGTACCAGTTTCAAATTTGGGAGCCCCCGGAGGCCCTCTAGTACTGGTACTAGAGGTGACCCTGTAGTACCGGTTCGAGCTACCAGCCGGTACTAGAGCCTCTAGTACCGGTTGGTAGCTCCAAGCGGTAGTAGAGGGTCACCTATAGTACCTGATCTTGGGATACAAGGTAGGCTACACTAGCGCAAATCAAAATTTCTACAGCGTAAAACCAGGAAGAACTGCCGTATAAGGATCACGGGATTACCACTCGATGCACTACTGGTGCGGAAGATGTAGATTTGCGTCGATGCAGAGAAGACGATCAACATAGTCGTATGTAGTCAATCAATGTAGTCGTACGTAGTCAATCACGTCAACGTCCAGCAGGTCCTCAGCAGCTCGTCCACGTGCAGCAAGATCGCCCCCGTGCCGCGGCTCGTCGTCGGCTCGTCGTGGCTCGTCGTGGCTCGTCCGAGTGCTGCAGGCGCAACACCTCCAAGGTATCCACACGTGCAGGGAGGAAGCGTCGCAAGCCGGACTGCTAGATCCGCGAGTTGCAACAGGCGAGGGCATGGGAGGCGCGGCAGATGTGTTTTGCCAAAAAGGTGTAAACCCTAGGGCACCCCCACCCCTCTATTTATAGAGGTTCCTAACGGGCCTCTTGGTCCAAGGCCCATTAGTATTTCTAAACCTAATCCAACTTAGATCAGATCCGAATTGGGCTTCCAGCCCCTTAAGTGTGTGACCCTATGGGTTCGGATACGTATAGGCATGGCCCGAGTACTCCTACTCGGCCCAATAGTCGGTAGCGGCATCTAGCAAGACGTGCCAACTCCTATACGCACACGAAGATCATATCAGACGAACCATCACAACATAATATACATGCTATTCCCTTTGCCTCACGATATTTGGTCTAGCTTCAAGCCGACCGCTCTTTCTCGATCCTGTGATTCGGAATCCCTTTGTAGGTTAACTCTTAACCGTATGTAGCATGGACATGCATCTTTGGATCCGATCACTCGAGGGGCCCAGAGATATCACTCTCAATCAGAGAGGGGCAAATCCCATCTTGATTGACCATGTCTCATAGCATGCTTCTTGACAAACCCGAAAGCTACCTTTATAACTACCCTGTTACGGTGTAGCGTTTGATAGCCCCTAAGTAGGTCGATCCACATCTAGAATACATGCGACAATCTCAGGTCTAAGGACAAAGCGTATATGTTGTTTAAAGAGAGAACTACTTCTCGTGTTAGGTCAGTCCTAGCACATGTCTCCACATGTGTCCACATTATTAGTTCAACATCTCCATGTCCATGACTTGTGAAACATAGTCATCAACTAATACATGTGCTAGTCTAATATTCATGTGTGTCCTCACATGAACTCCGACTAGGGACAACTTTAGAATAACCATACAAGTAAAGAGTTTCACATACAATTCACATAATTGCAAATCAATTCAAGTAGCCTTTAATGGATATTCAATGAACATAATATACAAATCATGGATACAAATGGAATATCATCATCTCTATGATTGCCTCTAGGGCATACCTCCAACAGTCTCCCACTTGCACTAGAGTCAATCTAGAAGGTACCTAATACCCATAGCTCTTACATGCGCATCATGCTTAGCCTGCGGGAGTGGTTTTGTCAACGGATCAGAAATGTTCAGATCCGTGTGTATTTTGCATCTCTTGATCTCACCCCGGTTAACGAAGTCTCGAATGAGATGAAGTCGCCACATTACGTGTTTGTTCTTCTAGTGGTTCCTTGGCTCCTTTACTTGCGCAATTGCCCCATTATTATCACAGTAGAGATTCAATGGGCTGGACGCATTCGGGAACAAACCAAGCTCAATGAGGAAATTCCTTATCCAAACATCTTCCTTCGCGGCTTCCGAAGCCGTGATGTACTCGGCTTCTGTCGTAGAATCGGCCACCGTCTCCTGCTTGGAACTCTTCCAACTAACAGCACCACCATTTAGCGTGAACACAAATCCTGATTGTGACTTTGAATCATCTCTGTCGGTTTGGAAACTAGCATCGGTGTAACCTGTTTCAACGAGCTCCTCCTCACCTCCATAGACGAGGAACATATCTTTAGTCCTTCTCAAGTACTTAAGAATGTTTTTCACCGCTGTCCAGTGACTCTCACCTGGATCAGATTGGTGTCTGCTTGTCATACTTAGTGCATATGAAACATTTGGGTGAGTACTTATCATTGCATACATGATAGATCCAATAGCCGAGGCATATGGCACTCTACTCATGCGATCCCGCTCATCAGCAGTCGAAGGACACTGAGTCTTGCTGAGATGTATGCCATGTGACATAGGCAAGAACCCTTTCTTTGCCTCTTCCATGCTGAACCGCTTCAACACTTTCTCAATGTAAGTATCTTGGCTTAAACCTATAAGCCTTCTCGATCTATCTCTATAGATCTTAATGCCCAGAATATATGCCGCTTCCCCTAAGTCCTTCATCGAAAAACTATTTTTCAGTGAAGTCTTTACGGACTCAAGCATAGGAATGTTATTTCCAATCAGTAATATGTCATCCACATATAAGACTAGAAATACTACAGAGCTCCACTAACCTTCTTGTAAACACGAGACTCTTCTTCGTTCTTGGTGAAGTCAAACCCTTTGACCACTTCATCAAAACGAATGTTCCAACTCCTAGATGCTTGCTTCAATCCATAAATGGATCTCTGAAGCTTGCATACCTTTCCAGCATTTTTCGGATCGACAAAACCCTCGGGCTGTATCATATACACGTCCTCAGCTAGGTTTCCATTCAGGAAAGTTGTCTTGACATCCATCTGCCATATCTCATAATCGAAATGTGCAGCTATAGCTAGAATAATCCGAATGGACTTAAGCATCACTACGGGCGAGAAGGTCTCGTCGTAGTCAACTCCTTGAACTTGTCGAAAAACTTTTGCGACAAGTCGTGCTTTATAGATGTGAACATTTCCATCCATGTCCTTTTTTCTTCTTATAGATCCACTTGCACTCTATGGCTTTAACACCATCAGGCGGGTCAACAAAGTTCCAAACTTGATTGTCTCCCATGGACTCTATTTTGGATTGCATGGTACTCTGCCATTTTTCGGAGTCTGGGTCCATCATTGCTTCCGCATATGTCGCAGGTTCATCATTGTCCAACAATAATATTTCCCGCATTTTGCGGAGCCTTGCCGACCTTCGTGGTTGTGGCGGTGCTTCTCTTGCCATGGGTATCTTAACTTGTTCTGCTACGTTAGCATCACTCATTGATTCTTGCCCAATCGGCTCATCTTGAACTTCTTCAAGATGCACTGTCTTTCCACTCTTTTCTCCTTTGAGAAACTCTTTCTCTAGGAACGAAATAACAATTATTCAACTCCATAATAAATCCTGACGGGAGGTGGAGTTGCATTGTCCCGACGGTCAACGCAGCAACTCTTGCATTATTGCCCACGCAGAAATCAACTTCTCCTCTTTCCACGCTTCTACTTCTTATCATTCCCTGCATTGAATTGCAAATATGAGCAACCGATCCGGTATCAAATACCCAAGAATTAATAATTGTATCAGCGAGAAAAATGTTGTCTATAACATTAACAACAAGCGTACCTGAGGTAGAAGTACTCTTACTTCCGCCATTCTTCAACGAAGCTAGGTACTGCTTGCAGTTTCTCTTCCAGTGACCAAGTTCATGACAGTAAAAGCACTCTTTGTCTGGAGCAGGTCCAGGTCCAGCTTTAACCTTGAGCGCTAGGTTTGGCTTGGACGTTCCAGCCTTGCCCTTCTTCTTCCAAGAATTGCCCTTCTTCTTAAAGCTAGGCTTGTTCTGTATAGCCATCACATGGCTGGTACTAGCGCTTTTCTTGATGTCAGCCTCTACTGTTTTAAGCATGCCGTACAAGAGGCAAGTTTTCTAGTAGTGAAGGGACAAAATTAGGATGATATGCATCAATCAATATACATGGTCTAGTCCGTATGAAGGATTTAGGGGGGTGTTTGGCAGCACTACACTTGAGAAAATTTAACTCCACATCAATCAATTGAAGAAAACAAAATACCAAAGCTGAGAATGTCCAGGGAACTCTTGGCAGTAGTGCTCATGAAGGTGTTCTTGAACTTGAAGCAGCGGATAGCGCAAAGCTGTGGAAGGGGCCTGGTCACTCGGCTAGCACTACTAAAAAATAGTTTCCAAGGGTGGTTGAAATGGCATTTGCAAGGGCGGGTGCGCTACCCGCTCCTAACTTTCGCAGCTACAAATAGCTATTTGCAGGAGCGGGTAACTAGCCCAACCCTGTAAAGCCTTTTCCAGGGGCGGGTGATGGTGTCTCCCTGCCCCTGGAAATGTTATCTTCAGGGGCCGATGACGCTATGACCCGCCCTTGGAAACATCACCCGCCCTTGGAAATGTCGTTCCCGCCAAAATTTTGTATCATTTTTGCGCTAAATTTTTAAAATGTAGTTTTCAACCAACCCATTCAGATCCAACACTCAAAGAACATTGTATATACAATAAAATATATATAATCAGTTCCTACATCAATAAGAAAAGAGTAGGGGTACATCCATGCTATAATAAAATATAACCAGTTCTGACAATAATGCAAGTTCGTACATCAATACTTCAGGTCTTCAAGAGAACAAGTTCAAATCCATAAGAAAAGGAAGGGTACATCCATCCATGTTACATATTTCATACTACTCCGCTTCGCTTCCTTAGATATGGAACATAGTTAAGGTTTCCAATCGTAAAGCCTATAACTTCATCAAAATAAGTTAGAGCATGGATAAGTACACTCTCGGTCGCTTCACATGGACGGTCAAATACACCACCATAAATCACGAACAATGGAGTGGTAAGCTGATGTGGCCAGTAGAAAGTGAGATGAGCCTGGAGCTTGAAATCTCTGGTGCGTATCGAGTTTCCACCCATGTAACTCAAATTCAACTGATCCAAGACTTGAGCTAGAATCGTATGAAAGCTCAATGATGCAATGGTACTACTAAAGAGATCCTAAAACGTGATGAAAGTTAAAAAGATGTAACATAACTAAAGAATTATTAGAATGATAAAAAAAATGTTCCATACTGTTGGTATATTGAACGATCATGAATAAATCCGCAAGCGCATGGATATACCGTTGTAGCATTTCACCCAAGAGTATTCCCAAGAGTATCGTATTTCCCAAAGGAAGGCGGGTATGTCAAAAGAGTTTACTATGCATATGAGTATATCATAGAAGGATAGAGACAATACTCAAGGCAAGGGTAAGATAGATATATAGATAGTGTGACACACACAGGAATCATCTCAAGATAACTAAGCTAGGGAGAAGAACTAAGAGTTAACTCTAGGTTCATATGTACTTTCTATATACTGCACCAATCATACAAGCACAACATACATACACATTGTATAGAACTCAGGCCTATGCACCCAGGCACACATGGGGAGACAGTACCCGTACTGGTTCCGCCCAGCACAGTTGCTGCTAATTTCCGATCTCCTACACCGTAACCAAACATGGGGGATTACAAATGACCAATAGGGCTACCACCATATGCGACCTACCCCTAGCAACCTGTTGGGCAAACTCATATCCAATGAAGCTAAGCAATCCAAGCACCATCCTTGCATTGTTAACAACACTCCAGCCGACCCAAGCTATTGTGACAAGGGCTGAAGCCGCCAAAGAAATGGACATTGAACCGATGTCGTAGCATATATCAACTAAGTGATACAAGATATATATGCACACAGAATATGTATTGAACAATGATCCCAAGGCATACATGGATGTATATAAGCCTATACTACAATAGCAAGGGTATACGACTAGCATACAAGTGTATAAGCCAAGCACATCAACATAGCAAGGGTATATATCTAACTCATGCATGTGAAAACCAAACACAACACTATATAAAGAAGATGTATACTTTGA
Organism: Setaria italica; assembly: GCF_000263155.2. Taxonomy (NCBI): domain Eukaryota; kingdom Viridiplantae; phylum Streptophyta; class Magnoliopsida; order Poales; family Poaceae; genus Setaria; species Setaria italica. The sequence continues at coordinate 15,478,990 of NC_028453.1, forward strand.
AAAGAATAAAGTCAACCAAGGAATAAAAGATACAAGAGCCATACCCTAGACTCCAAGGAGACCTGGAACCTGAAGTAGAGCTACTGTAGCCTAACTCCACTAACTTGGAAACTAAGATGGAGAGAGTAATTCACTAGTTTTGTGTGTTTCCTAGAATGGAGCCCCTCCCCTCATATTTATAGGCTCCAAGATGTGGTTCTGGCAGGGGATCTTCTGGGAATATCCCATAACTAACATAGGGGAGTCATCACCAGTCGCCACGTGGAAGCAGATCATGAGAGGAGCCAGAGGCGGTTCGGCCAATCCAAGGGTTCAGCCGAACTCTTGTTGACCCCTCTCGCAACCACCTTTGTGTGCTAGTCTAACATGTAGATCCCAGTGGTAGTTGTGTGTGTTATCCGGTGGATTGAGGTGGTTGTGGTAGTTTGTGGACCCTTCAATCTATGGGATGCACACGTGGCGACCTCCCATTGGCTAGAAGCATGTTTCTTGGATCCATAGAGGATGCTTTCTCTATCCTTTTGTGCTTATTCACCTGCAACCAAATATTCTCCAAGGACAAGTGGAACTACATTATTTGAAACCAAATATGCGTGTAAGAAATGCCAATCCTCCTTTATTATTGAGTATATTGACGGTCATATTTGGTACTTAATGAAGGTCAATAACTCCCCCAAGATAGCCCTTTGCTCATCCCGAGCAAATTCTAAGACTTAGGCTAGTTGATCAGAAGTTGCTACTATGTTGTATTCCTAACTTATGCCAAGCCTACAAAAAAATATTCTACCAAGAATTGAATAAGTTGGCATTGATCTTACCTCTTGCCTTACTTCTTTAGGGCATGTAGCTTCACCGTGTCTTCGGTGGTTGAGAGATAGAACGGTTTTATAGAGCACCATTCACTCATCCTTTGATCAGCGGTCAATCCGAAGGTTTTGCAAAGTTTTTCAAAAGAAATCAAAGTTCCTCAAATGATACTCTCGGATCTCTCAATGTGTATGATTCCTCACCAAGGCATAGGGTTGCCTTTCTTTCACAACTACTCCTAATAGGCTTTTATGTGGAGCTGTAGGTAGGGAAGAATGAAGGCGTACCTGTTCCTCATTTATTGCTGAGTCAAAGACTAGATCCTTTGGAGAAGAAAGTCATACAACCTGATCAAGATGTGCATGTGTGTGGATGGTGAATATGGTGGATGGTGGATGGACTCCTTTTTTGTTGATCCTTCTCTCTCCTTACTTTCTTTCTTTTGAGACATGGGCTATCTTTTCTCTCTTTTTTTCTTTTTTTTATCATGCTTTCATGAGCATGTATTTTATTTCTTTTTTTGCATAGCCCAAGTCTCTCTTGCAAGGATACTTTGGAGAGAGAGGTCATCGAACTACATAGAGCTTTATTTTGCAGATGGATGAAATGATGGTTGCTAACTTCCAGTGTAGAAGTTTAGCATATGGTGGTGGCGTGTACGTGTTCTTGATCACAATAATTTTATCACTAAAGGTCACAATAATTTTACAAAGCTCAATGAGAAAACAAACTGTATGTGTGGAGGCTATGTAATAGGATAAATATATGGCCTTGGATAGGCATTTCTCATCATTGAAAAACTTATCATTTTAGCATTTTCAAAAATAAAACTCCGGATATCAAGCATCACGTAGAACAAGATCATAGCAACTCTATTCAATCATATCATTTCTCATAACAACCTAGACATGGATCATGCTTTTTAATACCCACAAGTTTCAAGGTAAGGTTTGATCATGCAAGCCAACAAACTCAAAACTTAGGTTGGATACTAAGTTGTAGCAAGACATATGGGATGAAATAAACAGAGTAACTATTCATCATTTCAACCATGGAGAATTAAAACATTCTTACCACGCATAGGAAAGTAGTAAAAAATTTTTGGTCTTTTTAGTTTTTCAAATTTTTATTTGTCTTTATCATGCATGTTCTGAAAATGGTTAAGATACAAGTTACCTCTCCTGTGGGGGTCCTCCCCCAAGCTAGCTTCAGGCTCACTGCTGCTGGTTGGGGTTGTAGTCCATCCAACAAAAGTAAGCCTGTAGCTCCTCTCATTGCTGCTGCTAGAACTAGTGCATCTCGTGGATCCTCTTGCCCGTCTATTGCTGCCAATCCTAAGTGGATTGGATATGCCAGTTTAGCGACTCCTCCATGTCGCTAGTACGCATGGTGAGTTCACCCAGCTGCTGAGCAAGACCAGAGTGGTCTCGAGCTGAGAATGAGCGCCGAGTGGTAGACGTGGAAGGAACACCACCGGAGCTTGAACTAGTGGACCGGTCCCAATGGATTGGTTGGGCCCACTCGTCACTACCCGCACTCTACCATGCTGAGCTACTAGCCCCATGCTGATAGAAGGGTTGGTCTTAACCAGGAGCATATCCGGGTGTAACCCCGAGCATGTACCCATTGGAGCTCATCCTACCGGCACTGTAGGTATGAGAGGCTATGGCTGTGGCTATGGTGGTGGTGGCTGCTGCATGACTGCACTCCTCGACATGCTCCTGGTCATCCTACCACTAGAAACATTGCTCTTGCGAGCTTCCTCTTGTGGCTTAAGAGGCATGGATAGTGACCGGCAATTATACAAACGAAGCCCCAGGTTAGGTAACGGGATCTCATTTGTATAGTCGGGAAAGAAGAAAATAAAAGAGTCATCCGAACCCTTCTTGAATGTGTGGCCATAAAATAAATACACTTACCGATATCTTGACAAGGCATCTCAATGAAAGGAATAGTAATCCCATCTAGAGTCTCGATCCTGGTAGAGATGCGAGTGATCAAAGAAGTGCACTCAATGAGACTCGTCATCCTAAAATTCTCAAGGCATTGTCTAACCATAGCTTGGATGGGGGAGATCTTGATTTTCTTGACCATGGCATATAAAATCATCAACTCATCGTTGTGCACAAGTCTAACATCCTCTCTTGGGAAGAGAGTGATGGCAAGCCACTTGTGCATCAAGCGAAGGGTTGGATTCTGAATGTCATTGCACCAAGGTGCAAATTTGCCACTGACCATCTAACCAGAGATTTTACCTCAAAAACCATGTCAAGAAAAAATGCAGCAAGCTTTGTCGAGAAAAGCAGTGCAGCGAGGACCAAAACCGAGGTGATGGCTAAATTCCTTCCAAGTAAAATGATATTCCATCCCAAAAAGTCAGAAAGAAACACCATCCATCACCTCCCGAAGAGTGCTAAGAAACTGGATAGTGAGGGGTCGAGAACCAAGCTCCCCAACTAGCAAAAAATCTTCCCACCCAATAGCAGACCAAACAGAGGAGAAGTCGATATCCATACGTATTTGCTCTAGAAGTTCTGGATCGTAGGCCTTGGTGTGAACGAAGGCCCGGTCTTGAGGATGGCGTAGGCTTGCTTCTCTCAATTGCCTTGCAAGTCGAGGTAGGGGGCATCACTTGTGTCAAACTCCATAGCTTCGACTTGCGGTTCAGCTTGCTCTTCTTGTTCTTCTTCGTAGTCCATTGAAGTTGGCCTCAGTGTTGGTTCAGAGAAGTGAGGAGAGCTATAGCCCATGAACGGGATGAGTGTGAACCTATCATCCTCCTGAACGTACCGGCAACCTGCTTCATGCTTGCCACCAAAGACAAACGAAACACAAGAGCAACTCGGAATGGATTAGGTTAGTGTAATCGAATGAAACTCTTACCTGAACATTGCTTCTCCAATCTTGAAGCAAAGAAATCAAGAGAGAGATTGCTTGCACTCAACTTTGAGCAAAACTTCCAACAAAACTCAATAGCAAAGAGTAGGGAGGGAGAGAATGAATGAAATGTGTTGAATGGGTGAAGATCACCCCCTCAGCCCCTCTATTTATAGAACAAACATTGCAAACGGTCGGATCTCGACCACTTGCGATAGCTACTAGCCATTGGCCAAAGCTAGGGCCTAGCAACGGTCATCTAGGTTCGGCCGAACCTAGGGTTTAGCTGACCCCTTGGTGGCCCCAATTGCTGACAGCTTTGGCACATGGCTCCCCAACGACTACATGACATCATGCTTGGGTGCCTCAGCCAAAGTTTGCTCAATAAATGCTCAAAATATTTTTCAAAGAGATTTTAACTCAAAAATCATTTTCATAATTTATGAAAAGGGAAAAATGGCTAGAAAAATTGTAGCATGCAAATGTGGGTTGGGAAAATCAAATATGCATTTGGAAAAATCAAATGATGGGGAAAATTAAAATTTTGAAAGGGAAACATGAGATAACTACTGATTTTACCTTTTGGAGAAGGGCTCACCATTTGGAGACCGACGAGCTCCCGTGTTTACCACTCGGCATCCCATCTAGAGTAAGTGGATGAAGCTGCTCGTTCCACCTTCCGCCACACCTTCTTTATCTTCTTAGGTTTTATCGGTGCCATCAGTGGTTTCTTGGATTGGGGCTGTGGCTCCACTCACTCCCCGTGCCACTCATCATCTTAATGGATCAGGTAGCATTGCTCCTACCTTGGTTGAAACTCGAACATCATATTCTTTCTCCCAATGCAGAAGTCGATTTCTCCGTCTCCAACATCGATCATTGCCTTAGCATCATTTAGGAATGGTCTCTTGAGAATGAGCTGCATTCCCAAGTCACCTTCCATATCGAGGACCACAAAATCCGTGAGAATGTAAGAATCCCTAACTTTTACCAGAAGATTCTCCACTATCCCCTCGGGGTATCGGATCATCAAATCAGCAAGCTACAACCTCATCAAGGTAGGGGAAAAGCAGGATAGTTCAACCTCTCAAACATTACCTTGGGCATGATGTTGACGCTTGCTCGAAGGTCACAAAGGGCTTGCTCGATGTAGTAGTCATATATCATGCAACTGATCACCGGGTATCCTGGATCTTCCTTACTTGTTGCTACTAGTTCATCCCATGATTCTTTCCTTGGTGTATGGGCTTTTCCTGCATGGTTAGTAACAAATGACCTCCGAGATGGCTTACCCCATCTGGCAGTCACTCCACTAACATTTTCACGAGAAGACTCGGGTTGCCCCGGGATCTTCCAGATCTTAGCAGAAGGAACAACAGCGGCCAACTGAGCTAACTGAGTTTCTAGCATTTTGTTAAAATTCAACTGGTTCTTGAAAGCAGAAGAAAGACCATCAAGTTTTATGTTGAGGCTCTCCAAGGTTTTCTTGTTGGAAGCTAACTTTTTAGTGAAGCTTTCATTGACCTTAGCTTGCCCAAAAATGAGATCTCTGAAAGAGGCTTGGTTTGAATTGAAAGAATTACCGTTATTACCTCCTTGGTAAGGCATTGTTGATTCCACCCTTGGCCTTCTTGTGGACAATATCCATTGTGGTTGCTGTTCATGTACAACATGTTCTCTTGAGTCTCGGGGCAATTATTCCCCGAGTGTCCAGTGTTTCCACAAACCTCACATGTCATATGAGAATCCATAGCTTGGATGGTGTTTTATATGGCAGCTTTCTCTCTAGTATAGTCATCCAATCTCTTCATGAGGAACTCCATCTTAGCGGTAAGCATGTCTACTTCATTGACGGATAGCGTACCTCTCTGACGGGGTTGGAGTCATTCATTGATCCACCCTTAGTTAGAGACCATCTTCTCGATCAATGTTGTGGTAGCATCAATGGTAAGCAATAAGAAGGCTCCTCCACCAGCAGCATCAACATGGCCTCGGGCTGTCGGAGTCAACCCGATGTAAAAATTCTGAAGAATGAGCTAATTATCCATCCAGTGGTGAGGATAGGCTAGGATGTACTCCTGAAGCCTTTCCCACGACTCGGAAATTGACTCCGTAGCTGTTTGATGGAAACTCGAAATCCTTCCACGAAGGGCATTGGTTTTGCCCAACAAAAAGAACTTCGCAAGGAATGCCGCCGAGCATTTGTCCAATGTATCAATCTCCAAACGGCTTGCATAGAACCATTGCTTCACTTTCTCAAGAAGAAAAAATGGGAACAGTCAGAGATGAATAGAATTTTCACTAACCCCTTTGATGATGAAGGTGTTGCAGAGCTCCAGGAACTGCTGCAGATGGGCACTCACGTTCTCGTTGGCTTTCCCACAGAATGGGCTAGCCTGCACCATGGTAATGAGACCCATCTTGATCTCGAAGCTTGCATTCCCTATGTCCACCTTAGGGCCTTTTAGCACATGAGAGGCTGAGGGAGCGGACTACTCAGGAAGAGTCTTCTGGGCTATTGCGTTAGATGTAGATGGTGCAAAGGAAGCTGGGTCAACTGCTGAGAGAGTAATCTAGTAATCTCAGGAGGAACGACACGAGATCATACCCTTCTCACAAGTGACTCCAGATTCTCCATGAAATTAGTCGGCAAGTCAAAACCAGTCATACACTACCCGTCTTCACATCAAAGATAGAGAAGACATATCAAGGTTAGCCTGCTTGAGTAAAGATCTACCATGAATACAAACATATACAAAGTAAAAACTTTTAACCAGTACCTTCCCCGACAACAGCACCAGAAATACTTGTTGGTATATTTAACAATCATGAATAAATCTGCAAGTGCACGAGTATACCATTGTAGCATTTCAACCAAGAGTATTCCCAAGGGTATCGTATTTCCCAAAGGAAGGCGGGTAGGTTAAAAGAGTTTACTATGCATATGAGTATATCATAGATGGATAGAGACAATACTCAAGGCAGGGGTAAGACAGACAGATAGATAGTGTGACACACACAGGAATCATCTCAAGATAACTAAGCTAGGGAGAAGGACTAAGAGTTAGCTCTAGGTTCATATGTACTACCTATATACTACACAGATCATACAAGCAAAACATACATATACATTGTATAGAACTCAGGCCTATGCACCCAGGCACACACGGGGACACAGTACCCGTACTGGTTCCACCCAGCACTGTTACTGCTAATTTCTTACCTCCTACAGTGTACCCAAACGTGGGGATTTCGAAGGACCAATAGGGTTGTCACCACCTGCGGCCTACCCCTAGCAACCTGTGGGGGCAAACTCATATGCAATGAAGCTAAGCAATCCAAGCACCATGCTTGCATTGTTAGCAACACTCCAGCTGACCTGAGCTGTTGTGACAAGGACTGAAACCACCATAGAAATGGCCATTGAACCAATGCCGTAGCATAGATCAACTAAGCTATATAAGATATATATGCACACAAAATATATACTGAAGCATGGTCTCAAGGCATACATGGATGTATATAAGCCTATACTACGATAGCAAGGGTACATGACTAGCATACGAGCGTATAAGCCTAGAACATCAACATAGCAAGGGTATATATCTAACTCATGCATATGAGAACCAAACACAACACTATATAAAGATGTATACTTTAAATAGAATAAAGTCAACCTAGGAATAGAAGATAGAAGAGCCATACCCTAGACTCCAAGGAGACCTGGAACCTGAAAGAGAGCTACTCGAGCCTAACTCCACTAGCTTGGAAACTAAGAGGGAGAGAGTGATTCACTAGTTATGTGTGTCCTAGAATGGAGCCCCTCCCCTCATATTTATAGGCTCCAAGAGGCGGTTCTAGCAGGGGATCTTCGGGGAATATCCCATAACCGACGTAGGGGAGTCACAATCACATTGCTTTCTCCCTCCTCGAGCTGCTTTATTCGAAAATATGACAAGTCTGGCACAAAGTGCCCATGATCCTTAAGCTGTTGTAGACAGGCTTCCATGGCAGTCCTATCAAAAGTTACCCTATTTAGTGCTACTTGACCCCATGAAGCAATTGAAACCATCGGGATGGCCTCTCCTGGTGATATTGAGGTGACCCGTGTTTCTCGAACAGGTACTTGAAAAGGGATATGTACTCTTTTAATGGAGGTTCACCAACAACCTCGGTTTGCATGAAAGGAGAAGTACCACCTATAGCTTCGACAACATCTTTGAGCCATCTAATAGGGTCGATAAGCTACCTTGTATGTCGGGAACTACTCCTTTCCTTCGATCGCCTTCTGTCAAGTCAATGATGTGATTAGGGAAGAAGTGAATTCCTCGAGGACGAGCTAATGGTGGCTCCTAGAACATGTAGTTTCCCCTACCACCTCCATGGCCGCCACCACCACGGTGAAAAGAACTTCCACTTGCTATAGTTAGCCCAAACTATCCAAATAAATTTTTATAAGATAGATTATTCCACAAACATCAACTTCAATGATAGTTACGCCATAAAACATCATACTTCACAAAATGCTAAGAATAAAAGATTGTCCAAAATAATCGAACAAATTTACAATTGTTGGTAGATCTGATATACATTGTAATAACTAATCATAACATATTTGTTATCCTATTGCAATTGCATGGAATAAAAATAGAAAAAGTAACAATTTTACATTTCTATCACAACCCCAATCATATAACATTTATATCCTGAGCTTAAAATGATATATATGATTATAGAGAAGCATCAAATTTAATAATCCAATACATATTTATGGTTTGTCTAGTCAATGCCTACCATTTTCCTTAATGAATTTACTTGAGAAAAAAGAGGACTAGAGGCGAGGTGCGGTGGGGAGGAGGTGCCCTTGTGGTTGACGCCATCACCCGCCCCTGGAAATGATTTGTAGGGGCGGGTGATACCATCATCCGCCACTACAAATTCTTTTCCTTTTGTGATCAAAAATTCATTTAAAACGTGGAAACTAGCAAAACACCAAAAAAATTGAAACTCCCACACTAAGTTTATAATGAGCTATAGATCATGGAAAAGAATAAGCCAAGAGTATTTCAGTACATACAAGGTTTAAAAGTGTAGAAACCTTACAGTATGGCTTCAGCTACATGACATAATTGATTCAAACTACTTGAGATAATCGATTCAAACTGCATATTACATGAGACAGTTGACTCAAACTACATGAGATATTATGCGGTAACAATTCTTGATTCTCCATCCTTGCATGCCCAGGGCATTTCATCTTTCTTTATGCTTGCTTCTAAAATCATCATCTTCTATGTTAGGTCTATGAAGAGGTTCATTTCATTGTACTGATTATATTCTTTAACATCTTCGACACCATCAACTCTTAAGTTTAATTGTTTTCTAGGGACTACAACGTGCTTTGTTTTTTTTGCAGGATCAACAACATACATAACCTGTGCGACGTGTGAAGCAAGTACCCAAGGCTCATCTTGGTAACCAACATTTTCGAGATCAACAATTGTGAGACCATAGCCGTCCACTTAAACACTTTTTGGGTGTTTGACCCAACGGCACTGAAAGACTAGGATCGCATATTGGAACCATATTGGACTTCCTATATATCATCTATGATGCCATAATATGTGGTACTTTAGCTGTTTCTCTCGTCTAAGGCCTCAAGACGAACACCACTGTTCTGAGACATAGTCTTCTTGTTCTTCGTGGCAGTATAAAATAGATATTCATTAATATCATACCCTTGTCATGACGTGACCTAGCTAGATGGGCCAGCTGCCAATCTTTTGACCATTTGATCTTCCATGGTTTTCCCATCTGGTAGATTCAGGTCCTTCAACCATGTAGAAAACGATGCTTGTGCTCCTTCATGATCCAATCTTCCGAGCGCCCATTACTTTGAGTACGAATCATACTCAAGTGTTGACCGACTAAAGGTGACATTATTGTGAGGTGTTGCATGATGCTATAATGGGCTTGTTGCACATCTTTGAGGTCCTTGTCGATGATGATTTTCCTCCCTACTGTGTTGATCCCTTCCAACTTCCCCATAAATCGTGGAATAGGCAAACCAATTTTTACTTTATCCTTTAAGTAACCTAAGCAAGACTCGATGATTTCCACTATATTGTATCCCTCTATCATGGATCCCTCAGGATAAGCACGATTCAGAACATACCACTCGAGAACCAACATGAAATGCTCATACGTCCACATTTCGTGTAGGTAAAGTGGACCCAGTGCCCAAATCTGATCGACCATGTGAATCATGAGATGTTCCATTATATCGAAAAATCCCAGAGCAAAGCACATATCCAGCTACACCATAGTCTCCCCAATAAATTCTTGGAGGTGTTTCAATTCATCTTCATCGATAACCTTTTCAGAAATTTTGTTGAGAAAGTAACACAGCCGAGTGATAACCATCTTTGCATATATACGCTTGATCGCTCTAATTGCAATTGGAAGGAACAACGTCAGCATGACATGACAATCATGAAAGTTGTAGCTGGATAGCAAGAGATCATTCATCGAGACTAGATTCCTGATGTTGGATGAGAATTGACTTGGTACTCTAATCCCCCATAACAACTGGCACACTACCTTCTTCTCATCTAATGTCAAGTTGTAGCTAGCCGGGGGTAGTTCATATCTTCCATTTCCCTTATCGATAGGGTGAAGATCTTTTCTTATCTTCATGGCCACCAAGTCTTGTCGTGACTTCAGGGTATCCTTTGTCTTGGCTGGTGTCTCTAGGAAGAGACCAATTGTGTTACCAAACACATTCTTATTCAGGTACACACCATCGATGGCATGGCAGACCTCAAGGTCCGACCAATACGGCAAGTACTAGTAGAAGATCGACAGCTTCTTGAATGGCACGCCATCAATAGGTAGCTTATCTCTATTTCTCTTCTTCGCATCTTTTATCATCTTCCCATAAGGAACCTGGATGGTCCTGACCATATTGAAAACATAGTGCCCATCTTATTTTTCTAGAGAAAATTCTAATTTGGGCTTGCTGCCAAAAAAAATTATAGAACTTCTTAGCTCGATACCTATGTCTTTCCACCAAAAGCGCGTGTACCCAAGGTAAACTACCTTTCTAAAACCTTCTAGGAAAGACCATATGGGTCACCAATGCACACCGTGCATCCTGCCTTACCTTTCACCTATCCTGACAAGACAAACAACCTTTGGTAATCATTGATGGTGCCGAAGATAATGGCTCTTAGATTAAATTTCCGTTGTGTAAAACCATCAATGATGTCAATACCATCCTTCCATAAAGTTTCCATCTCTTGCACCAAAGGCTCAAGAAAAACATCTATATCGATGTGAGGATGCTTTGGTCCTTGTATAACGATGAATAGCAAAAGGTACTTTCTCTTTTGGCACAACCATGTTGGCAGGTTGTACATCATCAAGATCATAAGCCATGTGCTGTGAGTGCTGGTACTTTCACTGAATGGATTCATTCCATTAGTACTTAGTGCAAATCGAACATTTTTGGATAGTTTCAAAATTGTGGATACCACCCATCAAACTTCATCCACTAGTGAGCATTGGATGGATGTCGAAGCTTTTTGTCACCCATCCTGCGCTTATCTGAATCCCGCCATCGCATCAGTTCAGCGTCCTTTGGGTTTGAGAAGAAACGCCTAAGGTGATCGGCAATAGGGAGGTACTACATGACCAAGGCAGGAATTATGCTCTGCTTCTCAGACATGCCTAAAGTAGTGTCGTCTGGCTCAACATTAGCAACACTATTCCTCGCACCCTTCCTCTTCCTTTTATTCCCATCGGTTGGACCTTGCCTGTGATCATCACAATAACTGGAATTGTTTTTGCACCGACTTGAAGAACATACTGGATATTTATCCAAGCCTTTGAAAGTATCCCTACGGTACAAGATATAATGGTTTGGACATGCATGAATTCTTTCCACACCCATCATGAATGGACTAACAAGCTTCTTTGCTCGATATGTGTTGATGGACACTCTATTTGGCTATGGAAGCAACCAAGCCAAGATACATAGCAGATCACTGAAACTACCGTTGAACCAGTCATCCTTAGCCTTCAGAATCAATAGCTCAAGTATGAAACGAAGCACGGTCCAATGTTTTGGACATTCCTTTGAATGCTTGTACACATTCTCCTCCGCTGATTTCGTCACTGTCTCGAAGTTTGCTAACCCCTTTGCACTACCAACCAATAGTTCCGCTTTGGTGTGACGCAACAACTGGTTTAGGAAATCTCTATCATCGAGTTCATCATTGCCACTACTATCATAACTTCTATTGTCATCACCACCACCATCGCCACCCTCATCAACACCATCGGAGCCACCACCATCATCATCGCTGCCACCCTCATCAAGAGAATCGTAAGCATCAAACATTCTATCAAACTTGACATCTTTCATGATTTCGTCAAGCGGATCCTGAGGGGTGCTTTCTCACCATGATATCTCCAGATCATGTAGTATTCAACAAAGCCTCGAACCACCACATGCAACCTTATTGTAGTTTTCTCCATGAATACTCTCATGTTCTTGCAGGTTTTGCATGGACAAGCCATCATCTTTGTCTTCTTGACCACTACATTATTCTCTAAAGCTTTCATGAATTTGTTAAGTTCTCCACGGAAATAAGCGTCCATTCTTCGTGCTTGGCACATCCATGTCCTATCCATCTATCTTAATAGCAAAAAAAAATTACACAAAATCAAAATTTCATCCATGTCAACTTGTTTAATCCTAATAAAAACACTATATATATAATTACACACATGTACTATTTCGTAATGAAAATATCATCCATGTCAACTTGATTAAAACTATCATAAATGTTAAACAAACAAGTACTAAATATATAATTACACATGTAGTATTTCCTAATAAATAAATGAAAATATAGAAATCTTGGAAAAAAATGAAAAACAATTAGTCATCATCCATGTCAACTTGTTTTATCCCACAAAATCTCGAAAAAAATGAAAATTATATCATGCATGTGTCAATATAGAAAAAATCAAATCTTCTTCTCTCTCCTCCATGGATCTAAGAAATTCGTCATTCATGATGAGGCTAAAACGTCAAAGTTGAGTCCTAAATAACCTAACTTCATCCAAAACTTTGACGTAAATGGAGCTCCAAATGCCTAATCCACACCTTGGAGATCTAGATCTATCTAGAGGTATATGGAACTCCATTTGAGCCTAAAACCTATGCAATAAGCTTCAAAAAAAGACAAGGAATTAGCATCAACTTGTTACTATTTTATACCCAGCAACCTACCGAGGGGTATCCCGAGGTAGTAGATTTGTTGGTGGGGGATCGTCGGACCTAAAACTCAAAGGTAAAAGCGAGGACATAAGACATGAATTTATATAGGTTCAGGCCGCCAGAGTAGCGTAAATACCCTACGTCCTGTTTGGGATGTTGTATATCACGCCCTGCACTTGGGTGTTGTGTAGCCTGGTTGTTGGCTATTGATGATGGTTCTGAGCTCCCGATCTAGATACCCCTGCCCTCCTTTATATACTCAGGGGGTAGGATTACTAGTCGGTTATAAGGAGGAGTCCTAGTAGGATTACATGGTATGAGTCATAGTACGATTATAGAGAAATCCTAGTAGGAGTCTGTCTTCTTCCTTCCTAGTGGGTAATGAGGATCTATCCCCGACAAGCCCTCGAGTGCTTCATAGTCGAATGCAATAGTCTTTGAGTACTTCTTAGATCCTCACCGAGTAGTTTTGGTGCTCTTCGAGTACTTTGTATGGCTGAATCTTTAAAGTTCCTCAGAGCTGCCATGAGGCTATGGTGTGCTCAAGCCCTTAATCGTCTTGATTTTGTAATCTTCATCTTTGGAATGTCATATGGAGGGCGACAGAAATCGCACTTCATATGGAGTAGCCCTCGAGCCATAGGTTGAACTGAAGAATCAGGCTGAGGGTCAATAAAATCTTGAATCTTTATTCTTCATCTTAAAAAAAATTAACTATTGGGTGTAGTTTATCAGCCTCCGAGTCTTGGAATGATTAAATAATCAATCCAAGGGTCTTAGCGAGCTTTAGTCTTCACACAAGTCATCATCCGAGTAGTTTTGCAGCGTCCAGCCCCCAAGCTTACGCGCCAGGTGAGTCGTAGGAGCCACGTTGAGTAGTTATTGGCACTTAGCCCCCAAGTTTGAGAGTTAGCAGAGCTACCGGAGATATTTTGAGTAGTAATTGGTGCTTAGCCCTTGAGCCTGGGAGCTAGTGGAGCCATTATACGTACGCTGAGCGTCCTAGAGAGTTATCGCTTAAGCTTGACCTGAAAAAAGAAATGCACACATTATGTAGCATTTTTGTATAATTGGGAACTACTGAAATTTATTCAATGATGAATGTAAATGTTTTTGTGTCGTGCTCTTGTATCGGCCATATTGCCCCCAAGTAGTTAGCATGTTACATTTAGACTCTTAGTCCCTGTTTAGCCATTGCCATTGTGTTTGTGAGATCTTTGTGTCTCGTGTACGCGTACTAGCACTATTGCTACGAAGACCTTTTTGTCTAGCGTTTAGGTATTACAGAAGATCCGAGACTATCACGAATTAAGGCGTGTTCTGCTCAAGGATATTGGCGACTGCTAAGAGAAAACATTTAAAATAAGTAGTCAGCATTGCAACAAAAAGAGAGCGCAATTGCACTAAAAGTAGTCGTTGAGACTTTTCTGCCTTTTGGCGAGAAGAGCGCGTGTTGTGCGTATAGGATTTGTGCCTCCTTAGGATATAGCCGTTGTGAACCTCCAGTATTCGGTGCATCAAATCTGTGGCTATTGTCTCCAAAATTCAATGTACCAAACCCGTGGCGGTACCTCCAAAACTCAGTGCACCAAACTTGTGGCTGTAGCATCCATAATTTGGTGTACCAAGCCCGTGGCTGTCGGTCAGCATGCCCCAGGAATAGTTGGCAAAGTGTAGCTCTAGAGGGTAATTACCATCGATAGCCATGCACAGATAGGTATTGGTGCATTGCCCTACATGCAGAAAACAAGCCAAAAAAATTATTAAAAAAGTGACTTGCTTGATTCGTGGGTGATTGTCGATGAAGCCGTGTTGATTGTTGATGAAGCGAACTAGTCGGAGTCAATTCCGACTAGTTGTTGGTCATGTGGAACTCGCCCTCGACTAGTTTTCTAGTTGAAACGAGTAGTCGATGTAGATAATCCTCAACTAGTTTTCTATTCGAGATGAGTAGTCGAAGTAATCGTCGGTGAGTCGATGCAGCCGATTGTCAGTGTTGCTGTGCATGCCGAAGTCTTGCCTGGTAGCTTCTTTGATGTGCACATAGCAATGATCTGCAACTTCTCTAGTGGCTTTTTTGGTGTGCACATAGTTGAATTCTACTTATTTGACTTCCAGTGGCTAGAAACAGCTGGTTGCCTCGGTCTGCTAGCTTTGATGCCTTCCTTGGATAGCAACAACATGGCATAGCAAAATAATAATCGAAACCGATTCCTTGTAGGACTCTGGACTGATGCCATCGCCTTGATCTTGATGTGGATAGGGGCAGATGAATTGCCTCTCCCCGGTTCAAACTCCATAGTATACAACCTTGGACGGTAATATGAAATTGATTTTGCCTCAAGTCGGACTTGTACTAATGGAGAATTTTGATGAGTCAGCAAGTTGTGATTGTCCGCACATAACAGCAATCCTGTCGTACCAAGTAAATTGATCTTGATGATGAGGTCCTTCAAGCTCACCTGATGATCTCGACGATCACCCCTACCTACCACTTCAAATGCCAGTGTTTTATACCCAGCAACCTACCTAGGGGTATCCTGAAGTAGTAGATTGGTTGGTGGGATCACCAGACCTGGAACTCGAAGGTAAAAGCAAGGACACAAGATAGGGATTTATACAAGTTCGGACCGCCAAAGTAGTGTAATATCCTACGTCCTATTTGGGGTGTTGTAAATTGTGCCCAACACTTGGGTGTTGTGTAACCTGGTTATTGGCTATTGATGATGGTTCTGAGCTTTCGATCTAGGTACCCCTGCCTTCCTTTATATACTCAGGGGACAAGATTACTAGCCAGTTACAAGAAGGAGTCCTAGTAGAATTATATGGTATGAGTCCTACTAGGATTACAGAGGAATCCTAGTAGGAGTCCGCCTTCTTCCTTCCTTGCGGGTACTGGGGATCTATCCCCAACACAACTTACCTCCTATAAGCTCCAACTCCAAGGAAACCAAGCTGAAAACCTTCCCCTACCTTTTTTGCTTTTTTCGATTTTCGAGCAGCACCTCCTCTGAGCAGTGACTGTGCTATTGGGAGGAGGAAGAAGCCCCAGCTGATTATTTTGTCGCCAAGGTACAAGGATGGGTCACCCTGTGACCCACCCCTGGAGAACCATTTGCAGGGGCGGGCCACGGGATGACCCATCCTTGGAAATTGGGGACAAAATAATAGGGGGGGGATCACCCCTCATAATAATAGCAAAGTTACTGCTCAGAGGAGGTGTTGCTCGAAAATCGAAAAAAGCAAAAAAGGTAGGGGAAGGTTTTCAGCTTGGTTTTCTTGGAGTTGGAGCTTATAGGAGGTAAGTTGTGTTGGGGATAGAATTGTGAACCAGTAATAC
>NC_028453.1:15495399-15531185 GCF_000263155.2 Setaria italica
AAGAGCGAGACAGGGAGTACTAACACCCGGCTTTCAAAAGGGGCGTTACCACCCCTGGAAATGGCCCCCATTTTCAGGGCGGGTCACCCCGTGGCCCACCGGATGCTACAATAACCGTTTCCATTTTTTAGGAGCGGGTGGCAATTTCATCCGCCACTAGAAAAAAATTGAGATAATTCCTTATTTGACACTAAGAAAATGACCCGTTCCTTTCTTGGTCCTGAAAATTTCTTCCTTCCTTCTTTATTTGACACTCACTTCATCTTTCATGCTTAATATGACACCGTAGTTTCCGTTAGCTAGCAGCGTTAATTTCCTATTAAAAAGATGCTTTTGCCCCTCCTCATCAACAAGACGCTTTTGCACTGGGCTGCCATTCAGGAGCGCATTCATGCTGCTGCCCGTTCAGGAGCGCATGCACTGGGCTACCCGTTTAGGAGCGTTAAGTGAGTCATCATTTTTTTCAACATTTGTATAGCATTTTTTATAACATTTATACAGCATGATGATAACACATTTATACACCATTTTTTTAGCATTTATACAGCATGATGATAACACATTCATACAACATTTTTTTCAACATTTTGCCAAAATACAACAAAGTTCAAGGATTGGGACAGCAGATTTATGATAACACATACACAAAGTTCAAACATGATTGTAACATCATCATTGGGACAACATATTTATGGCAGGTACAACATGAGCAAAAGGTTCACAGAAGTTCACAAATACATAGATAAAAAGGTTCAAATATGAGGATCACAGAGGTTCAAACATGCATGTTCACAGAGGTTCACAGATACATGCCAGTTCCAAATTCACAGATACATGATATTCACATGCTGAGCCTTCTTTTGCTCCTTGTGCTCATTGCAGGGCTAGCAGGATCCACCTTTTGCTTCTTGTGCCCATTGCAGGGCTAGCGGGATCCATCTTGGCTGTTTTCTTTTTAATAGGCTCTTTTTTCTTTTGGTCTTTGCCTTGACTGGAGCAGCAGTAGCCGCAGGTTCATTTGAATCTGATATTGATATTGATCTATGTATGACAGAGCAATAGATATAGAGCAAATAAAGATTAGAACAAGAGACTAAATCCTTATAGTCAGGAAGCTCAGCTTCAGGCACAAACATTGTCATCGGGAGGATGATGCAGAAGAGCGTGAAGGAGTAGAAAGGTAATATGGGCTTTCGCAGCAAGAAAACAGGAAGATTAAATTGGCATTAAAATAACCTAGGAGAAATGACATTAAAATAACCTAGGAGCAAGTTTTTATAGTAGCGTATTAAAATTGCAGCATGTCATACAGATTAATGTTAGCCTACATGTAGGCCATGAAAAAAAACAGAGCTACAGTTCTATTCTGCAGTGTGTGGAAGGCAAATGATAGTTACATAGAGTTGAGAGTTACATAGAGTTGTTTAATTGGTAAAAGTGAGTAAGTGCTGTCGTAAAAAATCAATATACACCAAAACAACAAAACTTAGACCCAGATTGCAGTGACAAACAAATTATTTTTTTTAGCATCAAAGCATCAAAAGTTAAACATTATTTGTGGTGACAATTATAGTTCTTTTGAATCATAACTACTACAGATTCCTATCAAAAAAGATATTAATAGTATAAATTGGTTATTCAGTAGTGTCTAAGAGATATGGTACAAGAAAAAAGAGCATTACAACACCTTGCATTTGATGATGTCCGGTAAACAGAGCCTGAATAGCTGCATTGGACCAGAATGCCACCGATGCTGCTTCTTCCTGTAAGCCTCACAAGACTCAGGCAATTCGCACTGGCACTGTCCACAATATGACAAAGAATCAGCTCAATTGATAAGAACAGAAAACATGAACAAACAACCAATTTACAATTTAGAAGATTTTGACATCAAATCCCAGCAGATTAGTACTTCAACATCCTTCAGGAATATAAACTTCCAGCCATGGAGGTGTGCCCTGACAGCAATGTCCATATCCTCCACTGTTGTCCGCTCCATCCATCCACCCGAGTCCTCCAATGTCTTAATCATCCAAACCCCAGCAGCATCGGACTGGCCTGCATGGCCCCTGAAGCCTGCCCGAGCGTGCTCCCTGCCGACACCGCGGCCCGCCCGGCGGGGCTCCCAGCCGCCATCGCAGTCCACCCGGCGCTCCCGGCCGCCTTCGCAGCCCGCCCGGCAAGGCTCGCCCCCGCCTTCGAGGCCTACCCGACGGGGCTCGCGGCCGTCGGGGCCCCTTCCGCCAAGCCACCCAAGTCGCCTTCCATGTGCACCGCCGCCCGCCGCCACCGATTCGTCCTGGGGCCGCCAATAGTCTAGAGTTTGAGGGACGAGTGAGAAGCGTGTGACGGAGGGGATGAACCGTGAGCGGGGGCACTTTTGTCCACCGATGAAATATCTGATAGGGTCTCAAGGGGCGTCTAATGGCAGTAGCTAACGGAATGGATGGCGGTCATATTAGGGATGAAAGTTAAAGTGAGTGTCAAATAGGGAAGGAAGAAATTTTCAGGACCAAGAAAGGAACGGGTCATTTTCCTGGTGTCAAATAGGAAATTTTCTTTAAAAAAAATTGGGACGCCTTGCACATCGTTTCTGTAGCAGTGTAGTGCACAGGGCGTACCGACACCGTGCCGCCCTACCACCCGACACCGATGGCTTCAGTTCAAGCGATCGAATATATCAAGTCATGGGGTGTTTGGATACCCCATGCCAAAGTTTAGCACCTGTCACATCGGATGTTTGGATACTAATTATGAGTATTAAGCATAGGCTAATTACAAAACTAATTGCACAGATGGATTTTAATTCGTCAGACGAATCTATTAAACCTAATTAGTCCATGGTTTGATAATGTGGTGCTACAATAATCATTTACCAATGATGGATTAATTAGGCTTAATAGATTCATCTCGTAAATTAGCACGGGGTTCTGCAATTAGTTTTATAATTACCTCATATTTAGTCCTCCTAATATCGAACGTTCAATATAACACTGCTAACCAAACACGCGCTGTGACGAGGAAAGAAACCGGCATCGGACGTCAGGCCGTGGGAAATAAAGGACGCTTCGTTTGGCTCCCCCGAGTGCAACAGTAGGCAACAGGAGTAACAGTTGGGCGAAAGGCTGATTGGCCTAATGGGCTAATGCGATAGAATTTTGGGCCCTAGAAAATTGGGGGCCCTGTTCTACCGAACAGTCTGCACGCCCATGGGGACGGGCCTGTGGTTTCCTGCACGTTGTAATGTCGCTACTTGACCATGCGTTGCAACCACTGTCTTGCTTTCTATCGACTATTTAGATCGGAAGAAATTTGGTTCATGAGGGAACCCATGTCTGTTGAAGAGCAATCAGAGTAGAAGGCAAAACATGAAGGTTTATACTAGTTCAGGCCTTCACGACTGGGATCTATATTATCTCGGTGAGTTGCACGATGGTGCTAGGTTACAAGGTGAATTTGGGCTAAGGATCCAATGATTACAACAGAGGGGATACCTAGCTACTTATGCCTGTGTTTCTTTCCTTGCAAGATAAAAAAGTCTTCGTGTCCCATAAGGCTTCTTCGAGTCAGAGACGATGTTCAGTAATCCTCATGGTCAGGCCACCACTCTGTCTTGTTGCTTCCTATTCCATGTGTCGAGCTGGAGGATGTGTCTGGTGACGGCAGCGCAATATCCAACGGCTCCATGGTTTGGTAGTTTGACGAGACGATTTCACTCGACATGGCTTATGATCTTGCTCTTACTCCTAAGCTGGCTCTCTACCTACTCCTCTCCCTCTTCTTGGTGTTGCTCTTGCTCTGTCTTGTGTGATCACAATATAAGGTAGTGTTTGGTTTTGGGGTCGAAGTAGGTTGGGTTGGAGCCGACGCACTTCGACCCATGTTTGGTTGGTGAGGGTAGAGGTTGGGTCTAACCCACTAGAGGAATATTCCTCAAATATTCGGGTTCAACTCATCCCTCAAAATCGGTGGGATCCCGTGGACCCAGACGGAGGCCTACGTCTCGCGCTCGCCTGCGCGCCTCCCTCAGCTCCATCTCGCCCTCGGGCGCCGCCTCCCTCGGGCACGGTGGGGGAGCTCAGGCTGGCAGCAGCGAGGCTCAGGCCGGCGCGGGGAGGGGGAGGTCGGGCTAGCGCGGGGGGAGCTCAAGCCGGCGGCGGCGGGGCTCATGCCGGCATGGCAATGGGGCTCAGGCGACCGGCGGGAGCGAGCTCGGGCTGGCGTGGCGGGGGAGCTCAGGCCGGCACGGTGAAGGGGAACTTGGGCCGGCGCGGCGGGGGGAGCTCCAGCCGGTGATGGGGGAGCTCGGGCCGGACGTGACGGGGGGAGCTCGGGCCGGCGGTGGGGGAGCCTCAGGCCGGCGTGGCGGGGGCGGGCTCAGGCCGGCGGCGGGGGGCCTCAGCCAGGCAGAGGAGGAAGATGAACAAGAGTTGAAAAAAAGAGGCTGACAGGTGGGTCCCGCAGCTGATAGGTGGGGCTCACAAAAAGAACATCCATCCCAACCCTTTCAACCTCTTCAACCAAACAAAAACTGGATCGGCTCCAACCCACTCATCCAAACATGAGATGGGTCGGTTCCAACCCAACCCACATCGTCCCAAAACCAAACGCTACCTAAGGTTCTACGACATATAAATACCTACAAATGCAATGCACTTCAACTTCCGATTCATGTTTAATTTCTTCAATTGGGAGTTGAAACGCGGATGCGGGCACGAGTATTCCCATCCAACTCGTTTGACTTCTCGTCTCCCCTAGTAACGATTTAGATTCGTGCCAGCACAAAAAATAATCAGCACAGATAATTTGGCTTATGTGCTGGCCTTTGATTAGCCCCAGCACGGATATTAATCGTATCGATATTTATCATCTGAACCGGTGGCCCCCCTTGTAGGCTTTAGGCCCGGCGCAGATGAGGCCCTCTACAGTATTATGATCATCTCTTTGGGCAAACCCAATAGGCAATAACCGCCTGCCACGATCGTACACCCTCCCCAACCACCCATGTTGTGTGCACTCCTAGTCATCGTGCCCTGTTAGCGCTAAAGCCAAGTTAGAAGGATATGAACATGTGGTGCTACCTAAAATAATTAGAGACATGAAAGTACAATTTTAGAGTTGCACGACTTTATTGGCACAAGGTGACAAGTTTTAAGGGCCACTCGTATATGTCATTGATATTATCATGAATATAATCATGTAAACATATATCAATTAAATTTTAAAATGTACACCTTTCAAAATATTTTCTAGTAAGCCGCTATCCTATGGTCCCCTCTTTCTGCCTCTATCCAGCAAGATACCACCAGGAAGGGGAGTTCGAACAATCCCTCTAAGGTCCCGTTTGGATCATTGGAATTGAATTCCATCCTAATAATCATAATTTAGACACAAATTAATTAAGCTAATATAATTGTATGTGGAATATAGTTGTATATTATAGTTGGTGATATGGGAGAGATACTTGTATGCTGCACTTCTACTATAGAGAAGCGAGTCTAAGAGCGTGCTATAAGAATTGAATTCCATTCTAATAACCATAATCTATAGAATCAATTTCCATCTCCCACCCCATGAATTTAAGATAGGCTTATATCTAAACTTTGGAAAGTTGTGGAATGCCACATTCCAACATAAATTAGCCTACTCCATTAAATAGATTCCAATTCCTTGGACCCAAACGGGACCTAAGAGATTTCATAGTTGAAGTATATTTTTTATCCCTTAAGTATTACAAAAGTGTTACTAAAAAATATTACAAAGTGTGACATTCATCCCTTTTATTTTATTTGGTGCAAAACAACCCTTTAACTACATGAAGGAGAGAGAAAGGGTCCATTGACTGCTCGATGTTAACCAAGGCCCACCACATGCGACCGGTTCCAGAAGCCGATAGAAGACCGAAAGGGACCCAATCTAAAGCGAATCCGACTCCACCAAATAAGGGAAAGCGTGGAGATTTATCGTTAGTAGGTTTTAGATTTATCGTAACAGTTAATGTCGTAACCGATTAGGATTTTAGTTTTCTCCAGGTATAAATATAAACCCATGAGCCTTGTAATCAAGGAATCAATCAATCAATACAACCTTTTAGCACCACGCCACTAAAACCTTAGGAGTAGGAGTAGAGTAGAAACCGATGAGTTTCTTTTTGCGCGCAGGGCTGCATCAACTTCGATCTCAGACGAGTTTGTAAGTACTATCACCCGAGCATCACGTTATATGTATCAGAACTTTCTAGGCATCATTCAATATTCTGATCTCTTATCGTGTGGCTAGTTATCGAGTTAACTTAGATTGGAAGTAGAACTTTTTAGGTTTTGTCCAATATTCTATTTGTCTTCAACATTGCTCATAGTTATCAAGTTATTTGATTTTATTAAGTTGCATCGTATTGATCTCTTAGTTTTATCAAGCGCTCACAGTTATCAAACGGCTTAGATTTGATTAGGTTGTCTTTATAAGCTCCTCGATCTTGTTTAAGCTTTCACCAATTATCTAATCATATCGGCTGGTTAGACCTTGCATGCTTTACTTGTTTTATATATGCTAGGTCTGATAGATATTTATTCCTGCCACTCGCACTGCTAGCCGTCAGATTTTTAACGTCAAAACACTACCTATGAGAGTCGATGCCTCGGTTGGGTCTTATCCATATCTTCTGGTAGTGGGATGACGTCATTGAGCCGATGGAAGAGCGTGTGAGACCTTGCTGCCGCGAATTAGTCTATTATGCCCTCTCAATCGTGTTGCCTTGTCTAACTTCAATACACGTCTCATGACATTAATTATATCTATTAACTTAATCGGCACATGAGTGGTGGGCAAGAGATCTTTGCTGCTATGTTCCAAGCTTTTAAATTAACAGATCAAGGTTAATGCCCTCTCAGCCGTGTTGCCTTGTCTAAGTTTAATACACAACGACATTAATTAAGACCTATTAGTTTATCTAACATGCGCATGATTAGCAGAAGCTCCTTTTATAGCTATTATTATTTTATTTTTTTTATCTATCTAACTAATCCCTACTTACCCATGTAATACGATGAGTCGAAGATATAAAGGCCCACTAAAAGTTTCGGTAAATCCTCTAAATTTCCTATATCATAAAAAACTATCTGAAAATTTTAACCGATTTACACCGAACTTATAGTAATTGACTCAATATTAGACATCGCCAAGTAGTGATTAGTAAGATAATTACATAGTCTAAATCGATGTTAAATTATATGATACTAACCATTGTTAAACTAAGGTAGGGACTATAAATGCACCGATTTAATTAGTTAAGAGGTTGATTTGCACCAAATAGAAAACGATGGATGAATGTCACACTTTTGCAATACTCAAGGGATGGAAAATATAATTTTTTCTGCAAATAAAAATGGTATTTACCTTTCCTCACCTTTTTCAACGATGGTCATGAATCTTCCCATGTTGATCCCCTGGTCATCTTGCTTCGATGGTTTTTTTTTTCCATTTGTGATGTTTTTGACTATGGGTTTCGTGTTCGTGACGTCATTATTTTGAGGTTTTTTGAAATAACTGTACTATTTATCTAGCCCTCTATTCGCCTCAGAGGTGTTACATTCGGCAACAGTGAAGCCCTGGTTAAGGTGGGCTGGGAGTCGTGCAACCTTGCCGATGTTTCTCCCACGACTATGATTATATGGATTTGTGGCTAACTTTTTTTTTCAAAAAAAAAAGTTTATTTTCAACCATCGCCTCGGTTTGGTTCCGACCATCAAACTCGAAATCAGAAATCTTTGACTATAAATCGTGTATAAATAGCCATCACACCATGTTTTGACTCGTTTTGAGTGGTTTTGACTGCCACGTTGGATCCACCGGCCATGTCATCATGTTGACTCAGATTAGGCCCACACGTCAGCGAGGCTCGGCCTCCCTCATGCCGGCGCCCGCCCTCCTCCCCACGATGGAGTTGAAGTGTCAATCCAACATGCGCGTGGCTCTCGAGATGGCATCCGCCACGGCCGCATCGCGCCCACAGCTGCCACCTCCGCCTTCGCCTCGCCGGCAGGTGCGGGAGGGTGGCAGTGGTGGGAGGGAAGGCTGAGCCCAGTGCCGGCGCCGACTTCGAGTTTCTCCTCGACCGGTGCAGAGCTGTGTCCACCTGCATGATTTGAGTTGGCACAAATCTTACTTTGTTATCTATTTGTAACCTTTTTATTGAGGAACAATATAAACCAAACGTAGGGATGGTCGTAATGGATGGGTGGTAATGAAGACTTTATAAAAAAATGTTTGTAATTTTAAATATTTACACCATATTTTCAGTATGAATTTATTAATTTTTCTTAGTATAAATAGGTATAAGATGGTGTCTTTTTTTAAAAAAAAAAGTTTAATTGCAAAGTGGCACTGTTTCAAAAGTCTTCAAAACACATTTCCAGAGGAAAAGAAATATCTCCTCCGGCGCCGGCCCTTCCGTCCGCAGATATTTTGCACACCGGTTCCGTTGGCTCTTCCCTACCTCCCACTTCTCCTCGCCGCCGGCCGCCGCGCCGCCAATCCCGACAGCCATGGACTCGAAGACGGATGTCGAGCTCCGCGGCCTCGACATCGATGTAGAACTCGACCCAGAGGACCTCCAGCCGTCGGTGCCCCTCAAGAAGGTTCCCGGCGGCGACCTCTTCGAGGCGGCGCGGGCGGGGGACTGCGACCGCCTCGCCCTTCTCCTCGAGGCCGGCGCAAATGTCAACGCGCGCGACCGCTGGGATTCCGTCGCACTCTACTACGCCTGCCTCGCGGGCCACGCCGAGGCCGCGCGGATGCTGCTCGAGGCCGGCGCCGTCTGCGCCGAGCGCACCTTCGATGGCGACCGGTGCCACTACGCCGCGCTCAACCTTCGCCTCCGCTGGCTGCTCAAGTCGTTCGAAGCCCGGCCGCCACCGCTCGCGCCGCTCCCCGCCGCGCTCCGGGCAACGTTTCTCGCCTGCCCCGCCAACCGCGCCGCCTTCCTCGAGATGCTCCAGGGGAGCGCCGGCGCCGAAGCCACCGCCCTCGCCGCAGCCGCTGGTTAGTGCTGCTTGCTCACGTTTCTTTGATTCCTTGTTCTTGCAATACATTGATGTCAAGTGGAATGATTGTATTAGCCATTGGGTAACTATTCCACTGATCAAAATAAGGATGATTTTTTTATAGAGTTCCTATTGCTAACCTTGATCTAATTTATATGCCAATGCCACTATGCCAGTATAAAATGATTGGCAATGGAAATCTACTTGAGATTTTAATTAGTATGCTTGCCTGCTCAAAATGCAGCATGTGCAGTCAGTTCATTTCGATGTATGCAAAGGCCAGTACGATATAGTATTGTGTTGTTTGAAGTACCGGATCCGGTGTGGTGGGGATAAGTCTGAAAGAGACTTTGCTTGCTTGTTTTTCTTGGATTGCTCATTCCTGAGCTATTGATGACAGGAAAAATATTAGATTTTATGGTGCAGTTCAGAATTTGTGATTTTGGGGTTCTTCAAATAGGATTAGCAATTTGGCACTACTCCACTGATAATAATTGTAAGGATACTTAGTTACTTTAAGTTCAAATTGTTAGACGTTCATTTCATGTATGTACCAATGCCAGTCTAAGATTATTTGGAGTAAGATCTGATTTCTAAATTTTTGACACTAAGAAAAAAATCTGAATCATGTGTGCTTGGCTATTGAAATGCATTGTGCATAATCAGTTCATCTAGCTATATGCAAAATGCCAGTAAAAGGTAATGTCTGCTTCAGCTGTTTCATCGAGCACAATGTGCAAATTTTTGAATGCTCACTTTGCTTTATTGCATGTAAAGAAGATGTGTTAACATATATACTGATGAATATGCAGGATTTGGTCCAAAGGATGATCCATCAAGTGCTTGCCTTTTCCCTCCCGATATTACATTCTACCTGGATGGAAAACCAGTTGAAGCTCACCGTGTCATCCTTTGTGCCCGATCTCCTTTCTTTGAAAAGAAGTTCAAGACAGACTGGAAAGACAGGAAGGAAGTGAGATTTTCTAACCAAAAGTTGTATTATGGTGCCTTATACAGCCTCATCCATTTCTTCTATTCTGATAGACTGGAGGTAGCTGTGGACGACATGGAAAATTTGGCGCGGGCATGCAAAGTTTGCAAGTGTGAGGAATTACAAAAGATTTTGGATAGTGAAG
Organism: Setaria italica; assembly: GCF_000263155.2. Taxonomy (NCBI): domain Eukaryota; kingdom Viridiplantae; phylum Streptophyta; class Magnoliopsida; order Poales; family Poaceae; genus Setaria; species Setaria italica. The sequence goes on from NC_028453.1 coordinate 15,505,577, forward strand.
TTGTGCATCAGAAGTATGCAGAATACAAGTCGGCAAGAGAATTGGATTTGGACAATTCACAGAAACGATTCATTTTACAAGCACAGTCCTTGCCTGAGGAAGATCGCCTTCCATCAACGTTGCAGCGTATTCTGCATACTTGTCTAGCTAACTCAAGAGAAGAAGGCTATTATAGTGAGGATTCAAATGAGATGCGCAAAAACTTGGAGGAGGATCTTGCCGATCTTTATATAAAAGTAGGTGATAAGGTTTTCCATTGTCATATGGTGATTTTGGCCTCGAGGTCAGAGTACTTTAGAGCCAGGCTATCTCGAACTGTTGATTTCCTTGAAGGTAGCAGTGGATTTCAAGCAGCTCAAAACCTTCCACTTCTTGAGGAGCATGACTTGAGTGCAGAAGCATTCGAAAAGATGCTGGAATACATGTAAGATTCAATTGTAGTTTACATGTTTCACCACTATTTTTATTGTTGTTTCTGTTTTCTTGCTTACTTTTTTGTTGTGTAACTCTTAGGTATACTGATAAGCTTGAGCATTTGGATCCTGATCAGGTAAGATATACAAAACTGAGTTTATTACCTCTCCTTGTAATAAATGCCCTTTTCTTATGAAACTAAATATAAGTACAACTATTGCAGGCTGAAGAACTATTTGATGTTGCATCGAGGTACTTGTTGTTTCCCCTTAAGCGGGTTGTAGCTGATATGCTGTTGCCATATCTCGAACATGTTTCGCCTGCAGAATTGTGCCGCTGGTTGATGCTGTCAGACATGTACGTGTGCTTACTATTATTGATGCTACTTGTCATGAATAGATTATTTAGTGTGTTACTCAATGTCAGATTTTGCTCCTGAACACAGATATGGTGTCATGAAAATAAGGGAGTACATCTTGGATATCATTGCCTGCAACTTCGAGATGTTTGCAGGCACTCTAGAGTTCCGGGCCTTGCTTTTGACTCTCCCACCGCCATCTGGAGACGACTCATTGCGGACAACTCGTCCCAGTGCACCTGGGACTGCAGGCAACACTGATCAAGGCAACATTCTTGATGATTTGCGCGAGAAGTGGTTAGAAGCAGAGGGTGCTGAGCTTGACGAGAGGGATGAGAGTGCAGCTCTGTTTGATAAACGACTGGAGACGCTTATGCTTGTTGCTGAGAAAGAAGCTGTTGATGAAGACGCCTGAGTTCAATGAGAACTAGCGTTTTGTAGTCTTAGCTGGACACTGGTTTAGGTTTTGTGGGTTACAAGTTTATCTCTTGTATCAAACAGACCAGGTTTGGATGAAATTTAATATCCAGAGAGCAAAGCATGGTGTAAACAATTACCTTCTTTCACTTTTGTTGCATATAATCTAAGTTTGAAACAGATCCTAGATGATACTGAAATTTCAACATCTGGTAGCATGCAGTCAACACAGTGCCAAAGTGCAAATTCATTGCTTTGTTGCTTTAAGTCCTGCTCGTGAATCATCTTACTATGTTAGATTTGTCGATATTGCACGGTTACTATTGGAATCATTCCTTTTTTTTCATCTTACTATGTTAGAATCATTCCTTTTTTTTTTTTCCATCTATTGGAGAATAATGCAATATTGCTTCTTCTGGGCGATCAGATGGAAAATCTATAATGGTGAGCAAGGTTGCTTCCCTATTTCAGTTTGATGTGAATTAGTTGGATGAACCAGGGCCTATCTTGGAGTTGGAGATGTATGAAAACCGTCAAACTGTTTATAGAAGAAAATAGCTACATCTTCTACAAAGAAACCTCCAAGGTGCACGACACAGACTGAAACAACCTCAACAAAGCCACCAGCAGAGGTGTAAGTGTAATCGAAACACACACCAGAGCTGTGTCATTAAGTTATTGGGCAATGGCAACAGCTTGGGACATTCAGAACCAAAGCTTGTACCCCCCACGTCAAGCATACGAATAAGTCAGGGATTGGAAAGCACTCTGCTCATCAGCTTGACGGCCAGTCCCGGCGGATGTCGAAGGTGTAGTTCATCTCCAGGTAGCACTTGCGATCGTCGTCGACAAACTGGTAAAGTGCGAAAACAGAACACCTCGATCATTGACTTACAAATTGTGCAGGTGAAATGAACACTGCTAAGGTGGCGTCTGAATGAACGTTACAGGAGACGGTTGTTTAATTACCTTTGTTCGTGCAGAGTATGATCCCCGGGCAAAGATCCCGGACGGGGTGGTCTCCTCAGGCGTCACGTAGGTGTAGGGCTCCGCCTGGGGGCTGAACGTCCCCAGCATCTCCTTGGTGCTGTCCACTGCAAAAAGAGCAATCCAGCATCAGATCAACAAACTGAACAATCCTTGGTGCCATCCATGGGAGGCAAAATGCATGTAATGTAGGTGTACCTCTGATACCGGTCTTCCAGACGGTGTTGGTATAGCGGAGGCCCGAGACGATGTTGCCGGCGACGGCGAAGGTGAACTTGAGCCGATAGGCGCTGCCCTCCTTGAGCGTGAACCACGGCTCCTTGCTCTTGGGCTCCGGCGGCAGCGGTAGCACCATGTCCCGCCGCCCAGGCGACAGGATGGACAGGCCCGTGATCTTCACGTCCGGCTCCAGCGTCTCTGCAGTTTAGTTGGTGCATCACAAACAGTGAAAACAAGATCGAAAAGGTTTTGAAAAATTCATTTCCTGCCATATTTGCCACCGTCAGTGACAGAGGTTGACACAACGATGGCAAATATGAGATTGCAATTTCTTCAGTGGCAATGAAGAATTGTGCTGAAGAATTTAGCGAGCAAAGAAGCGTGCTCCCTTCCTCGACGGTTCGGAGACACTGTATCATTGTCCTTCACAGCTTTTGAGGACATTGCCACCATTGACCACTACACCAACGGAATAGGAGTATCATATCGTAGTGCATAAAAGTACAGCATGAGATACCTAGGCACCAAGACAGGAATGCACGAAAGATGCCGCAGCAAAGTGCCGACCGGAGGCATTTTAGTACAACCTTTGGCTACAAATGATTAGCAACAAGAGGACGTCAAAGCACGCCATACGACCTTTTCCGTGGCAGCCGGCACAAAGCACCTTCACTTTTCTCAGCTTCACAACCTGCTGACTGATTAAGGGACGGTTTGGAATTCATAGTGCTTTTGTGGCATTTGTGCGAATTCCTATGTTCCCAACATGCCCTCAATGTGTACAATGTACTCTTTCGATAATGGCAGCCCAGTTGCTACGTTCCCCCAGAGCTACTGGGTCTCCCCCTCTCTGACAAGAAGCTCCCCGCGTCCATGCTCGACGCCCTTGCCGCTGCATCCCCTCCTACCGGGTGCACCTCCTCAACAGGGGGGGGGGGGGCTCACGCTGGTCAACACCTAATCACCTATATCGCCGCCGCGCTGCAGCTGCCCAAGTCCACAGTGGAGAAGGTGGACAAGCCACGCGCGCGGGATGCTCTGGAAGGGCGCGACCTCGTGAACCGGGGGCGACTGTCAAGTTGCCTGGCCTATGGTGTGCCGGCTCAAGGAGGAAGGTGGCCTCGGCGTCAACAAGATCGAGGTTTAGAACACCTGTCTCCTCCTGGACAAGCTCCAGCAGGGTAGTGACAACCCCTGGGCGAATTGGATTCGGTTCTGGTACACGCCCGAACACGTGCCACACCCCACGCCCTGCTGGCGGACGTTCCAGCGTCTGCTGCCCACGTACAGGGGCATCACCACCGTCGTCCTCAGCAGTGGCGCAACGACCTCCTTCTGGCTCGACAATTAGACCTCGCTTGGCCCCCTCGATTGAGCATTGCGGGTCCTATTCTCCCACTGCCTCGAGCCTTGCATCACGGTCGCCGCCGCCTTCGCCACCGAAGCCCTCGTCTTGCCGATGCGGGAGCGCCTCTCTCCTACGGCCAGCGATGAGCTCGCGGTCCTCATCTCCAGGTTCAGTGACCTGCACCTTGGTGTCGTCCCGGCACCCACCACTTGGCTTGGGGAGATGAGGTCGATGTGCGCTCCGGTGCCCTCTACTCCATGCTAAAGCAGACGGGTTGCACGGTGCTGCACTCCGACGTCAATCGGAAAACTTCGCCCTGATCAAGGTTTGGGTCGTCTTTTGGATCTTCCAGTAGGGGAACACGCGCATGCGGGACTTCCTCCACGCCACGACGCCATGGGCAGCCCCACTGGCCCCTTCTACACCGTCGACGAGGACGCCGCCCACCTCTTCTTTACTCGTCCACACATCACCAGCTTCTAGAGATCGGCGTGCCCTCACGCCTCTGTCACCTACCTCGCCGCTGTGCTTCAAGCGCTACCGCTCCCGCCAGGGGCAACCCTATACACCGCGACGCTGCTCCTCTTGTGTGTGATTTGGAAAAACCACAACAGGATGATCTTCGACGCCGTCGACTAGCCTATCGCTACCATCGCCCAAGCAGCTAGGGTCCATCGTGCTCCCTGCCGCCTAGACACTCTCCTGCTCAAGTCCTGGTGCTCTAGATTCTATGTAATATAGCACCTACGCTTCTTACATCTCCCCCTCTTTCTGCAAACATTGCCCCCCGCACCGGGTCATAAAATAGAAACCTGCCGGCTCCGGCCTAGCATTTGAATGAACGTTCACCTGAGCGTGCTCCGCCCTGTTGCTCCTTAAAAAAAAAGATAATGGCAGCCATGCAATGGGATTTTCTTTTGAATTTTATTTGCAAAGGAAATTGAGAATGTATTCCCAGTTTCTGAAACTCCACTTGCGTCTATTCCTAAACCTTCGACCGTTGGGTGTGCAAAATGATGCACAAGCCACAACGACGGCGAGAATTGGTTTTGCACTCGCCCAATCAAGGCTGACACCGTTCTCGGTTGTTGAGTCAATTCTTCAGTTAATTCTGTTTTTTTTTTGAAAAGTGGATATTGGTGAGAGGGTCAACGGTCGTAATACAATAAACACGGAGAGTCACGAGGGAAAGAAAAATCAAGAACGCCAGAAGCCAACGAACGAGTAGTTCAACAGAGCATGGAAAGACTCACACAAGGTTAAAATTGTGTGAGTGGTCTAAGGATGATGATGCATCACGCAACAAACACAGAACAATCAGACAAAAAAAGGAGGTTTGAATGGACAGTTTGGGGTACAAATGTTAGATGTGTGTGCAGGGCAGGTGGCTTCTGTTTTTACCTCCAACGGAGCTCAAGTCGACGCTGCCCAGCAGCTGCTCCTTCCATCGCCTCAGGCTCTCATCATCCTGTACAAAAACAAAAAACAACAGCAGTAGCTAAGTGAGCGATTTAGAATCTTAATTAAGTATTATGCTGCATAATTGAGCAGCGACCCTGAAACAGAGGAATATAAGGAAGAAAAGAATTGAAGGGAGTGGTAACTGCTACGTTTTCGCTACAAAGTTAATTAAGCATTGGCCTGAAATGGAATAAGAAATCAAGCAAGAACGAATTGCATTGCATCAAGAACAGGAACAGGAAGGATGAAGTAACCAGCTGCTGAACAATCGAGGGGTTTCGCTATCATTTCACCTTGTCCTTGTCGAGCTGCTCCTTGATGCTGACCCTGGGGCCGAGCTCGATGGCGTCCTTCGCCGCCGCCGCCGCCTCCTCGTCCTCGTCCTCCTCCTCGTCGTTGGCGCTGGCGCACAGCGACGCCTCGCTGAGCTTCCTGTCCACCGCGCCCACGCTCTGCTCCTGCTCCCCGGCGGCGGAGCTGCACTCCTCCGCGCGTCGTCGTTCCCGCTCCATCTGCCTCCCCTGCGGCGTCTCCTCCTCCTTGAGCTTGCCGGAGCAAGAAGACGCCGAGCTCACGGCGGCTGACGACATCGCACCAAAAGGAGAGGTGGAATTTGTTGTAACAAGCTGCAGAGAATTACAGCGACTTCCTCTGCTCTAGTAAGAGAGAGAGAGAGAGAGAGAGAGAGAGAGAGAGTGGGAGGGAGGGAGGGACGGAGGGGAAGGGCGCAAGGATCCAAAAAGAGAATGAAGGTCTGGTCGGGGGCACAAGAATGGAGGGGCCAGGGAGGGAGGGAGGGAGTCAGGAGAATGGACTAGAAGAAGCAGGTGGTGGGAACGTGACGGCCACTAATGGAATCGCACTGCCGTTTCAGGCGGCATCCGGGAACAGCAGCATCACAGCAGGGGATGTCAAAACAGCCGTCAGCAGGTCACGCTCAGGCAGAAGGGTGAAGTTATTGTGGCAGGGATGGACGAGTCCCTGGCTTCCTGCCGTTCGCTAGCTCTCGCCAGAGAGCTCGCTCCCTCTCCGTTCTTGACGCGAACGCGACGCAAGAAATCCGCACACGAATAAGTTGCGCAAAACGACACGCGTTAGTCCTAACCCCTAGTGCTCGTATATCATCATGGCTGCTTGTATAAACTTAACTCCTACTCATACGGATTAGTGCTCGACGAAATGACGAGATCTCATTTTTGTTAGAGAGAGAAAAAAAGAAAGAGAGAATGAAAGAGCTAGAAAAATGCCGAAGCAAGAACGTTGTGTGACGCAGTAGGTAAACGCGCGTAACCACGCTTGAAAGCGTGAGCTTTGCAAATGATTTGGACATGGAAGTTCATTTGCGAAAGAAAGATGAACTACTTGCATACTGAAGATTTTGGCTTGGACATTCTCAGGAAAGAGACGTGAACTCTTATAAAAAATGATCTGCACAGTAGTAGACGGATGTACAGTGAGAGGAGTAAAAAGGGCGCGTGGTACCAATTGAAGAAGGCTTTGTTGAAATTGAATGTCTTCACGGGCAAGGCGCCGGCTTCACCTGCACCTGCAGAGTGATTCGTCAGCTGCTCAGCTGTCTCCGCACAGCGACGTCCGTGTCTCATTCTAGTAGCATTGGCTAGTTTTTTTTTTCGCCAAAAGGACCTTTATTGCTTAAGGCGATTCATTACACATCAGAGTGTCGAGGGGTGTTTGGACACTAGGTGCTAAACTTTAACAGTGTCACATCGGATGTTCGGATGCTAATTAGGAGGACTGAACATGAGCTAATTATAAAACTAATTGCAGAACCCCTAGGCTAATTCACGAGACGAATCTATTAAGCCTAATTAATCCATCATTAGCAAATGGTTACTGTAGCACCACATTGTCAAATCATGGACTAATTAGGCTTAATAGATTCGTCTCGCGAATTAGACTCCATTTGTGCAATTAGTTTTGTAATTAGCCTATATTTAATACTCCTAATTAGTATCAAACATCCGATGTGACAGGTGCTAAACTTCAACAGGGGAGCCAAACAGGCCCTTAATACATTCAGGAACTGAAATAAAAGAAACACGACACTCTTCCAAGTGAATGGCTAGATGAGCTAGCTCATGCACAATTTTATTTTGCTCTCTCCTTATCTTGGCAAAATGTAGACTATGCAACTTCTGCTATCCAGCCAAATATCAAGGATGACTGGTGCAATCAGAGACATGAAAATACTAGGTGCTCCCAGTTTATCAATAATTGTCGAGCAATAGGATTATATCCCTATCCCACCATGTCGCTGCCGGTCTAACTCCTTCCAGGCATGCTAGCACCTCTGCTTCTTCCGTATATCTGCAATGACGTAGCTAGCACCAAGCTGTCAGCAAAGACTGCCCTATGCAATCTGTGATGATGACACCGACAGTTGCTTCCCCTGTATGAATGATAAAAGCCCCCATCTACTCAGCATATTCATTGGTGGGCGGGCTTGGCTTGTTCCTGGAATCTTCTGCTTCCCTCGAGTATCCTCAGCCGGTGTCTGTTGTCGTATTTGGAGCAGTGATCGAATGTATCTCATTAGAAAGAGCATAGAGCCTACTATCGATATCTGTTCACTAGCTTGTAGCACGCTATTCCTAACACTCCAACATCTCCATATTAGCATAAGGAAATTTGAAATAGTTTCAGTGTCATAGCATAAGGAGCTACTCTAGTCTCGTATAAATCATATCTGACTCGTCAAGTAGCGGCAATTGGCTTCTCAATTGAAGACGTAGAGCATGAGCATGCGGATAGGCAATGATAGCATGAAAACAATCTTCCGTTGGGTGACCACAAAGCTCGCAGCTACTCTCCTGGTCTAGGTGTTTGAAGCATTTATTTGCTCTGGTAGGCAAACTATTATTAATGACCTTCCAAGAGAAAACTCTTACCTCACATGGAACCTGAGCACTCCAAATTTTCTAGAGCCAATGTCACCCATCTCATACTTCCACTTCATTGCCAATCTACTCCCTTCGTCCTAGAATATAGCTATGTTTAGACTTTTTTAAAGTCAAATCTTATCAACTTTGACTGCGAATAGAGAAATAATCATAGAGATTAATAACATAAAAATAATGTTAGTTGATTTATCATGAAACCAATAACCTTTTCTATTTGAAATAAATTAATTTTAGAGATATTGTTGGTCAAAGTTAAAAAGATTTGACTTTGAAAAAACTAAACGTAGCTATATTTTGGGATGGAGGGAGTATAAGCACTTCTCATCGAAAATAGCTTTCTCAAAATTCCATGCCAACCAGTCACTGCACTGACTCGATGGTAATTTGATTTTAAGAATTTCAGCCGCATCACATTGATGAAAAAAAAACCTTCGAACCAATGTATCATCCCAATCATTCAATCTTTAGTCAATTAGTTGGCTTACTCTGCGTAATCTACACAATCTGCTACATCCAATCGGTCTCATTCTATATGGGCACGATAACAAGTTATCTTGCCAAATGCGAATTGAGCTCCCGTCACCAACACGCCAGACCACACCCTTCCTCAGAAGTTCCCAAATTCAATTGCCCTCCAGGTTTGCGAAGCATCATTAGCCACAACAGTATCTAACATATTACCAAAGGGGAAGTACTTAGATTTCAAAACACGTGCACACAAGTTGTATGGAAAGACCAGTAGCCTCCAAGCTTGCTTGGCAAGCAGTGCCTGGTTAAATAAGATCAGGTCCTTGAAACCTATCCCACCAAGGCCCTTTGGCATTAGCATTGTTTGCCATGATATACATTGAACCTTTCTCCTCTCTTGGTTCGAGCCCCACCAGTAAGCACGAATACTCTTCATCAGGTCCTCACACAAACTCCCTGTCAACTTGAAAACACTCATTATGTAATTTGGGAGGGACTGAGCAATCGATTTAATTAAGATCTCCTTCCCAGCAGCTGACAAATCCTTCTCTCATCATACTGTCATGCGCTTCAGGAATCTAGCTTCCAGAGGTTGGAAGACCCCCCTCTTCATACGACCTTGTGGAGTAGGCAGGCCCAGATATTTCTCCTCGAAATCTAAACGTTCCACACCTAGAATGTTCCTTACCTGTTGAGATATGACTTCATCACTTCCTTCTCTTACTAGCAATGAACATTTACTAGGACTTAACAGTTGACTCGTGCTCTTTTCAAAAGCTGAAATATCCGATCGCACATGATGTACTTGGTCTGCAGTGGCATGAAAAAAAATAGTAGGCTGTCATCTGCTAATAGAAGGTGAGAGATGCTCGGTGCCCTTCTACACACCTTAATGCCCTCAATACGACCCATAGACTCGTAGTGCTTCAACAAAATAGACAGATCATCAGCAACCAAAAGAAAGAGGTAGGGTGAAAGTGGATCATCTTGGCGTAGACCACGCGACGGGGAAAAGGGTGGCAACGACACCCCATTGAAGCGGGCAAAGTAGCGAACAGTGGACACACAGGCCATGATCCACTGTACCCAATTACTTTGAAAGCCTAGCTTCACATCTTTAAGTATCCGCAATCAACACGATCACATGCCTTGGACAAGTCCAACTTATACGCGCAGAGCTCCTCCCTGGCACCAACACCTCTTTGAATTGCATGAATGCACTCAAAGGCAATTAGGGCATTATCAGTAATCATTCTCCCGGGCACAAAGGCACTTTGTTCTTGTGATATAATTTCTCCCAGCAGTGGCCTTAATCTATTAACCAAGCATTTTGAGATCACCTTGTAAATCACATTACAAAGGCTTATAGGCCAAAAATCCTTCCTCTCCTTGGGATTGGTACCTTTTGGCTGTATCATTAATTCCCATAGGCATTACCCAAATGCAAAAAAAACTCTTTACAGTGCACACCACATCGTCTCACAGGATATCCAATGTTTTTGGAAAAAGCGCGCTGGGAATCCGTTCGGCCCCGAGGCTTTCATCGGACCCATCTGAAATAGAGCATCAGAAATTTCCTAGGTAGTGAACTCCTTGCATAGATGGTCATTCATCTCCTCTGAGATCTTTGGTACAACTAAGTTTAGTAAATTACCCGGAACAACTCCTGGATCAGCCGCATACATATTTTTAAAGAAATCCTCCTCCATTCCCTTTAAATCTCGTTGATCCTCATGCCACACACCATCCCGATCTTGGAGCCTCTTTATACGATTCTTGTGAGCTTGCCAGACTGCTTGTCGATGGAAATAAGTTGTGTTTTTATCCCCTTCGCATAGCTAGGCAATCGACGAACGTTGAAGCAACATCATTTCTTCCTTATATAAAACCTCATTCATTCTATCTATGATTTGCCTGATACCACGCAGATCACCTACAGGGTTACTTTTTAGTTCTTCAAGCTTAGTTCTCAGCGCCTCCAGTTCAGTAGAAACTGAACCAAAAATCTTCTTGCTCCACAAACGCAAGGCACGTTGTACATGGCCCAAAGCCCCAGCTATTCCTCCAAGCCCTTCTTTGCTTGGTGCCGAGCACCAAGCTTCCTTGATTTCTTCCGCTAGAGATTCAAGTCTCTCCCACATGATTTCATATCGAAAAATCCGCTGCTTGTGGCACTCCCAGCTCTCTTTTTTTAATCTCTAGAAATAGTGGACAATGATTTGACCGGGACGACACTAAGTGATGTAATGTTGCCTCTGCAAACATATCCCTCCAGCTAGTATCCGCTACAGCTCTATCAAGTCTGACCTTGACATTAGCAGCCATGCCCTCCCATTATCATAAGTGAAAGGTAGTCCTACAAAACCCAAGTCCATCAGATCACAATCAACCAAGGCGTCATGAAAATTAGCCATTTGCCTCTCAGGCCTTTCACAAGCCGAGAAGTGCTCAAAACCCCACATCGCTTTGTTAAATCTCCCATAGCTAGCCAAGGAAGCTCTGATTTAGAGCGCAAACGACGAAGCATTTCCCACATATGATGGCGGTTCTCGGTTCTTAATTCCCCGTACACAAAGGTCACCCTAAACCAAGGTTCGCCCACACCAACACGAGTCGAGACATCAATATACCGATGATTCTTTTCTATTAAATTAACCTCAACTGACTCATGCCAAAAGAGGGCCAAGCCTCCATTTCTACCTATCAACTGCGATACAATTCTTAAGATCCAACCTCCATCTTAACTTAGCTACTCTACTTTTTGAATTACGCGTTTCACAAAGAAAAACCATACTCGAGCTCTTGGCTCGTACTAGAGCCGACAATTCTTGAACTATCAGAGGGAGCCTGATCCCTTGGCAGTTCTAACAGAAAGCATTCATTGCGCCTGGTGGGGCTTGTCCTTTGCACCCACTAGGTTGTTTGTAGCCGCCACCCTCTTTAGAGCGTCCTGTGTCTCCCCTGCCACCTTCTTCTCTTCCTCTAGCGCCCTGCTTCCAAGTCCTGCACCCATAGGAGCAAGCAGACTGCCCATCAGCTTCCCATTAGATTGCAGCTCCTTCAGAGATTGGACTATCACCTCCGGCTTGAGAGATTTGTTGGTCTTCCTTGATTTGTTGATATGTTTTGTAGCACCTGGGCTCTTGACAAGTGATTTGCGATCTGGTAGACCTCCTGTCTTTGATTTTGCCAACAACAACCTATCATGGAGGTTGAGCGGTAGAGCAGCTCCTTTGTTCTTTGCTGACTCCTCCTGGGTGGACAGAGTGCCATCGCTGGATCCATTGTACAAGTCGATGCCACACACCCTTTCATTTACACCCAGCATTTCATCCTGCATCCTTCCATTAGCCACTGATCCAACATTTGTACTAGGACGAATCACATCTACAGCCATCTTTTGCACACCATGCACCAAATCTTCCGCCACCTCCGCAATAACAGTGCGTTTGGCAGTAGAGCTTCCCACCACTCGCCCATCAAGCTGCATGTGGTCAGAAACCTTGCTAACATTATCCTACTACATGACTGGCTGTTGTTGCAACTTCTCATGGCGGTCAGCATTTAGCGATGAGGATCCAGAGTAGGAAGACACCCTCTCCTTCTGCGACCTACTAAAATTGAGGCCCCTCTTCACCGGTGGCGTCGACACATGGAATGAGAGCATCCTACCCAGCTCCTTCTTGAAAGGCGAGGTGCGCAGCTCCGTACCAAACCGCACCCCTTCTTCATTCAGCTCCTTATCCGGGGCACTCCCGCTCAGCATGGCCAATGCGGCTACAGCAAAAATAAAAGCGTGGGACATTTTCATATTTCACCATAAACTCCATCAGCCGTCTTCCTCTAACTCTGATCTGCACACTATACTTCAGAGAATCCTCAAGCGCAAAATCAACTCTCACCCTTTTGAAATCCTTCACAGCTTCACCCACCTCTAGAACAGCTTCGCCCACCTCTAGAACACGTCCCACTTTGGCTCCCAATGCAGTAACAAAGCCCGTTGTCATCATCCCCATCGAAATATCATATATGCGGATCAAAAGAGGAATCAACTCAATAACTACCTCGAACAGTCTGGTGATGCCATCATAAGGAACAACAATAAGAGCATCTCCTTTAAAATTCAACGGGCCTCCCTTTAGCACAAAATTGAGTGAAGTCTCCAAAGGAAATTCAAGCAGATATCTATTCTCACCAAAGATTCCTCGAGTCACATCTCCCCAAAAAATGCATAGCTCTGAGAATACGATTTTAGGTTTGGAGATGCGACCAAAATAGTACCTCACCACCGCAAAACACCTTTTCTTTGTGCCCTCCTCAGGTGCTTCGTCCTCGAATGCATATTCCACTTCTTCCTCCTCAGGGACTTGGCCAGCCTCAGTACAGTCAGCTGGAGCATGCACCTCCTCCCCCAACTGCGATGCCTGTGGATCCATCTCAGTCCTATCTTCTCGTACTGCCGGCCAACCCGTACCAAATCTCGAATCGATCGCCAAAGGATGGCTTCGGGTGGGCAACGTCCTCACCGGAGATTCCTTATCACCCCATCGCTGTTCTTAGATCGGAAACCAGAGAGGATAGGAAAGGTCTTGCGGCAACCGAAAAACCTAGGAAAGCACCGAAACCCTAGGGGGCCATGCAACATAAATATACCATGTGTCTTGACTTCACATAAAGGATCCGGAAACCATCGAGCAACGTACGATCGCCCTGACCCATCATTGGCCAAAAAACTTGGAAGTAGGAGTCCACGATTGATGACTAGCGCCATCAAACTGGAGAAAGCTCTCGGCCAAAACCCTAGATGGGTTCGCCGCAACAGGTCGGGCGCAAAAATTGCCCATCTTGACACCCGCCACGCACCATGCACCGGCCTGCGTGGTAAAGCTGTGTTCCTCCATCACCGTCATCGCCGGGATGAAGTGCATGAGCTTCACCATCTTTGTGCCCCCTCCGCCCCCTCCCCCCAGCAAGCAGTGCCCACCGGAGGAGGCAACACGGCAATCGGCACCTGATACTTACAAGGGCTGCAATCGGCACCTGATACTTACAAGGGCTTTAGTAGCATTGGCTAGTTGTTGGCTGCTGCAGAAGCATCTAAATTCCATTCCTCGGAAGAGCCATTCCGGACATCTGAAACCGTACTGTTTCTAGATAAGATATCCTTCAAACTCCGTGCTACGCATGCAAAGGCCTTCCCAAACTCAAAAAAAAAGTGCAAGTCTTGGCTGGGAGTATGCAAAAACAAACTTCAATTCCCAGCATATTTTTTATGGATTTGTTTTGCAATGGGGAGGGAACTTGGTGGTACACGTCTTTGTTCTGAATCGAGATCGTCAGGGTTTCACAATGTTCCAAACTACCCAAGTTTTACTATGTCTATCTCGCTTGCACAAAGCCGTTCCAGTCAACTACTAATACTACCAAGGTTACGCTAAACAATGATAGCCAAGGTGGTCCAGCTTCTAGAATGGACGAGCTTTATCTTCTTAATCACTGTGCCAGCTCTCATCGTGTCAGAAACATGCAAATGGTAGAATGCACCCAGACGACAAATACTACTTTTATCTCCATAGTCAAAAGGCTATATGTCCGGTTCATCAACTCGTTCTCTTTTTAGTGCCATCGCTAGGAGGAGCGCTAGTCGGCTTATTTCTTATCTAGTCCTCAAAAATTAAGATACTGCAACTAACCTATGTTTATGAGACGGCATATATAATAATATAATATCCTAAATTCCTACGGTTGTCCTAGGAAGAAATACCCTTTGAACACAGATGCTGTGCTCGTATAAAAAATCATCCAAAAGCTAGACCACCGAATAGTCCTTGCTCTGAAGAATCAAATTTCAAAAACCAAAATTGAAAAATAACTTGTGGAAAGGCCACAAGAAAAAAGGACACACTCACGATCCTAGAAAATGGATAGAATTGGAAGAAAGAGAAATCGCAAGGAGGCTTGGAGTTCCCATACCGATTTGTCCTAAAAAAATGGATGCAACGGAGTCGTGCTATTAAACCACAAGACAATTTCACCTTATGCAGTCTTTTTTTTCAGTGAAACTACGGCAACCCTTGGGTTGCCTGAACTTTATTTCATTGGCAAAACACTTTACAAAGTAAGGTAATTACAATCCAAAAGCTGGCCATCGCTAGCAAGGAAACTAGAGAGGGAAGGACAGAACAAGATACAAAAGGAGATTCTTATGGATCAAAGAAATTGCTTCAAAGGGATAACCTATCCTTATCAACTGAATTCAACATCTGTTGGTCCAGAGGAGGACATCGTCGCGGCACCTCTTTGAAATATGCGTGTTGATCTCATGATCATGTTTGAAAACTTTCGCATTCTTGCATTTCCAAATATTCCATAGGATGCAGATTAGGACAGTAGCTTTAATACTGGGGCTTCGTTCCTGAAGGAGGTTTAGAGTCTAAAGAGCTTCAATTCCATCCGTCCCTGAGAAGGAGCTTAGATCAAAGCCTATGTATGACCAGAAGCTAGAACTTCGTTGACAATCAATGAAGAGATGAAATCAATCTTCTTCGCAGGAGCAAAATGGGCATTGTCCATCGGGTCTCATGTTGCAGTATCTGAGACGAGAGTTGGAACTCAACCTTCGCCTATACAGCAGCCAAAGGAAAAACTTACATTTTCTGGGTGCAAATTATGCCAAACTTCATAGGATAATTCATCTTTTTGCACAGAGCTGAAGGCTAGCAGGTAGTGTTCTCTCAAGGTAGGGATCTTGCCGCTATTCCTGGACAATTTTGAGTCAGTGCATCCTTCAGATAAATTGACAGAGGCCATAAGAGATTGCAATTCCAATAAATCCCTAGAGGCAGCTCGAGTAAGACGGGGGCGAAGGGAGAGTTGTAGATCCTGCACCAACAGAGCTCTTGAAATGGAAACGTGGGGCCTTGTAGTGTGGGAGAAAAGAGCAGGAAAAGCTTCTGCCAGAGTTTGAGAACCACACCAAAGGTCAAGCCAAAAGGCAGTCCTCTCTCCGTTTCCAAGAAGCACTTTTGTTTCTGCTCGAAAGGAGGCAAGTTCAGCAAAAATATCTTTCCAAATAGGAGTGATGTCCGTTCTGTCATCACCAAAGTCCCGCCTATCATTCCACCCACATTGTCTTCGGAACCAATCAATCCAAGGAGCCGACGGAGCACAATGAAACTTGTAAAGGAACTTTTTTAGGAGACTACTGTTTTGCTTTGGCAAATCAGGGACACCAAGGCCCCCATTTTCTTTGGGCAAACAAACATCTTCCCAAGCTACTTTACATTGCCCGCCTTTACATTGATTCTCACCCGTCCAGAAAAGGCACGCTGTCGTGCAATTAGAGCTTCAATTGTTGTTTTTGGCATCAAAAGAGAGCTCATAGGATACACCGACTGGGAAGAAAGGACAGAAGTGACTAAGGTTGCTCTTCCCATTCATTGAGGAGGTGACCTTCCCAACCAGCAAGGTATTTATCTGAGCTAGCAATGTAAGGTTGAAAATTAGAGACTCTCAATCTTGAGGTGGAGAGGGGTAGACAAAAGTAAGGTTGCGGAAAGGAGGAAACCGGGCATTGGAAATTGAAGCTAAGTTTTCAGCTATATTGGGCTCTATGCAGATCGGTAGGAAAGTACTTTTGTCGAAATTGATATGCAGACCAGTTGCACAGGAGAAGGCTAAGAGAATTTCCTTAAGAGCAAGTAGTTGATGCTCACTAGCTTTGATGATGATTAAGGTGTCATCAGCATATTGAAGAACAGGGCATGGTGTAGAGTCTACTACCAGGTGTTGGAGGATCCCATTAGCAGAAGCATCGTTAAGCAACTGTTGGAGAACATCAGCCACAAGAATAAAGAGATAGGGGGATAAGGGATCTCCTTGACGGAGACCTTTCTTGCATTTGATCCAACTTCCAGGAGTCCCATTGAGGAGGACAGCCGTTTGGCTTGTTGATAGAATTTGCTTGATCCAGATCCTCCATTTTATTGGAAAATTCTTTGCTTCGAGAATACTATCTAGAGCTTCCCATTCAATGACATACTGACCACTCTCTATTTAGCAGAAAACGATGCCATACTGACCACTCTTTACATCCATTGGCATGGAGGCCATCAGAATAGGAGCCTTGGCAAGGACCGGCGAGACTGGCAAACACACGGTAAAAGACTCAACAACTTCATGATGATGCACTCACAACTTGAGACTCAATGCACAACTCATAATATTATAATACCTAATTCCAGGGCTACAAGTATCATAACCAACATTTTCCACATTATGCAGCATTTGACATGGTAACTTATGAAATATATTGCCGAGGTAGTATATTTAATTTTTGTAAGGTAGTATGTACGATAGTTTAGGATGGTATATTTGAAATGTTACATTTTTAAGCACGCCCTAGCACGTTTGTGGTCTTAATCATAAATCATCATGGTCCAAACATTTCCTAATAAATACTCAGCTGCATTCGTTCATTATGGGCTTTGCCAAAACGAATATAAAAAATTAATTAATTGTCTCTATGATACTTATTAATAGTTACAAAAATAGTATAAAACATAGAAAAATGTTTTAAATAGGAATGCAATGGTAACAAGTGGTACCAATTTGTGGCACATAGTTCCCATATTAGTGAACTAATTACTAGTTATTAGATGCGATTTTGGACAGTCAAACTGCACCTACTAACAAATAGGGAGAGTACTGAATGTTAGTGATATTTGCATTTGAAATTTTAAGATACCCTATGCTCTGATTTTCCACTTTGATGAGCCAGTTCTTGGAGAACCATCTCTACGAAGCTATCTTGTAGCTCGTCCACCATCTCGGGACATTGGGTTAGGATTAGGGTTTTAAGAGGTGCACCATATTAGGTGGACTAGAGGGCTGGTTGCAGAGTGTAGGAGCATCACAAACTATCATGGTGGCTAGGGATGAAAATGGGATAGGAAACTCCCTCCTCAACTAGATGATGTTCCTTTATTTCTTTTTGCATTATCCCTTATTTTCAGTTCTTACCCTAAATTGGGTTGAAAATGGAAAAATAGGGTCGAGCGATAATAGCGTTTTCTCAATGGTATCCTCTATTTTCCATATTTCATTGGGGAAATTCCTGTTTTCCAGTGGTCAAATGCTGATGAATGAGTAGTCCATGTACTTAGGCAACGACTTATTGTCATTATTTGCCTACTTTTCTAGAGGAAGATATGGACTTATACATTATTGGTAGAAACATTTACATCTAGAAATACAGGGGTGAGGCCAACCAAACATGCCAGTCATTCCCAGGAGCCACGAGTAAAGCCACCTGATCTAGGTTATGAGCCTCTAGCTTGCACTATATGGTAGAATCCCTACCTTCATGCACAAATTGCGCATAATCAAAAGCTATCTCTTTCGTGAATGGCCTTTAAAGGATCATCATGTAAAAGCATCTAGGATTCTATTTAATATTTTTGACAATGTAGAGGCAGTTTGAAAACACTTCCACAAGCAGGGGCAAAACCAGAAACTTGATTTTTCCCCCTCTGTTGGAGGGAGGGGGTTATAAAAAAAATAGTTGGATTGTTCCTTGGATCATTCCAGAAAAACACCAATATCACTTGGGGCCAAGAGGCGCATCAACATTCAGCTTGTGCAGTCATCTACAAAACTTTTATAGTTTGGATATGTTTTTTGTCATTATTATGATTTTTTTTCTTTTGGGGTTTGGGGCCAATAGTACTCACTTTTATATAAAATGGTAAAATTGAAGAATTTATAACGCACATTCTGGTGCCAGGGGCAAGAGCTTCTGCACACGCCATTGATTCTTAGAGTTTCAGCATCATTACCGTTGGGGGTATGGGCGTATGGCAATAGCTGCTATAAAAAACTTCCTCGGATCGTTCCGGCACACAACATGCAAAAACTTTTTTGCTTGGATATGTGTTTTGCCGCTTCTATGGTAAGTCACATTGGCCACTTGAAATTCATTGATAAGTTGATTGAAAACTCAAATAGTTGCCATAAAACTTTGAAAAATTCATTCATGTATAGCTTTCCTCCTTGCATGCCAAATTGTGTAACTAATAATAATATTTTTTTAAAAAAACTACTGTCTGGGTCATGGCCTCTTGGGCCGTTGCTGCATTGGCCCAGCCCAATCATTTGAATCAAGACATATGCGCAATTTTACTTGGGAATTGGGAGGATATCCTAAACTTTGAATCATTTGTTCAGTCTAAAAAAAATGCACAGCCTCGTAGGCTGATTTAAAATTTTGGAGCTCATTTACGGATTTTCCGACGGCCCGAACATGCGGGCCCCGGAATGAACCACGGGAGCAGCGCCAGGATTCCCTCCCACACACGTGGCTTCTGGGATCTCGTACCACGCAGGCACCGCCGCTCCACGCGACCACACGTGCCGCCGTGACGTGCAGCGCCGTTCCCAAGGCCCCCGGCTACGCGCCAAAATCCTCCGTCGCGCAGCGGCAGCAAAAGCAGAGAGGCAAACAGAGAACATGGGCAAGACATCGAGGGAGGAGAATCCATGGCGGCGACGGCGTGGTGGGAGGCGCTGGTTGCTGCGGCGACGGTGGGAGGGACGGCGGGCAGCAGCACAACGGTGGTGTCCATCTGCGTGTTCACGGGGGTGCTGTGCCTGTGCCTCGTCGCCGGCCACCTCCTCGAAGAGAACAAGTGGGTCAACGAGTCCATCACCGCCCTCATCATCGTACGAACCAAAGCCCCACCAATTTTTTTCTCTCAATATTAATTCAGTCTCCTTTTTTTTTGTCAAGATCTATTCCTTGATTATTTGCACAAATTTTCTTCTTCTTTTTTTTGGCAGGGATGCCTCATTGGAGCGATTATTTTTCTGCTCACGAAAGGGAAGCACTCGCACATCATGCGGTTCGATGAGCAGCTCTTCTTCATCTACGTGCTTCCGCCGATAATCTTCAATGCCGGGTATGTATGTTTCCACTGCTGCAGCATTATAGTGGCCTGCCTAATTGAGGGTTTGAACTGTTTCGAATAATCCAGTGATCTGGACATGGTTTTTGTTTGTACAGGTTTCAGGTCAAGAAGAAGCAGTTCTTCCACAACTTCATGACCATCATGTCTTTCGGGGTATTCGGTGTTTTCATTTCAGTTGCAATAGTTTCCGCAGGTAGGTTTGCCGATTCTGCATTTTCTGCATATTGATCACATACAAGTCACATTTTGGCTGCCCTAAAAAGGTCACATTTTTGTTCAGAACATAACAACTAAAATTTTTTATCCCATCGAATAATTGGTGTGTGAAATTCATCATTTACCACTTTCTTAGCTGTGGTGATTTCTATTGGTACCACTTTCTCAGCTGTGGTGATTTCTTATGGCATACTTCTCGATAACAGGCTGCTACTGGCTCTTCCCGAAAGTCGGATTTGGACAACTTGATGCATCAGATTATCTAGGTTCGTCTTCCTTATTTGTGTTATTTTTAACTATCCTCCATTCCTTCTCCTTTTCGCTTCTAAATAGTACTGACCTCGCTGACAATTTCAGCTTTGGGAGCTATATTTTCTTCAACAGATACCGTGTGCACATTGCAGGTCTGCTATACGCTGCATTCTGAATTGCCACATCTTGCTAATACATGTTCCGCTTCCATCTGTTTTTAATAAGTGGAGCTCTGAAACACAGGTCATAAACCAAGATGAAACACCAAGGTTGTACAGCTTGGTGTTTGGAGAAGGAGTCGTCAATGATGCAACAGCAGTTGTTCTTTTCAATGCTATAAAGAATCTCAATATCAGTCAGCTCAAGGGCAGGGCTGTGCTAAAAGTGATATCTGATTTTCTCTATCTGTTTGCGACCAGCACTGTCCTTGGAATCTCAGTGAGGACACTATTTTCCTTCCATATCTGAATTACTCTATATACTGCAGTACCATAGAGTTTTAATTTTCCAGAATTACAGCATTCCATTTCTTTTCTCACCCTTTAATTTTTACCATAATTTATCAGATCGGTCTATCGACTGCTTATGTTCTCAAAGCTCTGTATTTGGGTAGGTGAGTAAGTTGTTAGAAATATATTTGGTTAGTGTTCACCTTCCCCTCTTATCTTTGAGATTCTTCTCCTTATTTTTCAGGCATTCAACTGACCGAGAGGTAGCCCTGATGGCTCTCATGGCTTATTTATCATACATGATGGCAGAGGTAAGATTATCCAAATATAACAACTAGTACTGCAATAAGTTCCTACACAATTTATCTGAAGATGATGCATGCACCCCATTTGCAGTTGCTAGAGCTGAGTGGAATTTTGACCGTGTTCTTTTGTGGCATTGTCATGTCCCATTATGCATGGCACAATGTGACAGCAAGCTCAAGAATCACAACAAAGTGAGATAACACTATTTCGAAATTTATGATGCTGGGTTCCATTATTTGAGGCCAATGTTTCCAGTTTCTAGGAATGCTTATGTTGTTATGAAATATTCATTGGCTGATGGATGGAAATGCAGGCATATATTTGCAACATCATCATTCATCGCAGAGACATTCATCTTTCTTTATGTTGGTATGGATGCCCTTGACATTGATAAGTGGAAGACATCGAAGGCAAGGTGAGCTACAGAGCATACAGGTCTCTGGCTTTTCTGTATCTTCTGCGGTTTGAAGTAGCTTCTATTTATTATTTCGCGTTATCTAAAATCATGTCTCAAATCATGGCTTCGTAATTTTCTCAGCTTTAAGACATCCATCAGTCTCTTTGGGATCATCATTCTGCTCGTGTTACTGGGACGAGCCGCATTTGTTTTCCCTATATCCATTTTGTCAAACAACATGAGTGGAAGTTCTGAGAGAGTGCCAATCACATTCAAGCACCAGGTAGATTTGGGACCAGCAATTCTTCATTCTTTCAGTAATTTTGGACTGAAATGCATATCTCAACATTCTCTATTGGAGCATCAATTAAATGACGTTCGAAATTCTTTGTTAATTACATCAAGTTTGTCATTTGGTGGGCTGGGCTCATGAGAGGCGCTGTTTCAATTGCACTAGCATATAATCAGGTGCTGTTTCCTACTGTGTAATTACATTATGTATACGTCCTTAGAATGTTTAATTTCTGAAACTTGCATTGTTGCAGTTCACGTTTTCGGGTGTAACATCAGATCCAGTTCATGCCACCATCATTACCAGCACAATTATTGTAGTATTTTTCACCACTCTGGTTGGTATCCTACTGAACCCGATGCTATTTGAATTCATATCAGTTCATAGTTCAAGACTTCAGAAAGCTGAAACGTCCCCATGATTTCAGGTGTTTGGCTTCCTGACTAGGCCTCTCATAAGTGCCATGCTCCCACATCACTCTGTGGCGCCATCCAGAGGCCATAGCACAGGCAGTAACTCCCCAAAGGATGACTTCACCCTGCCATTTTTCTCAACTGATGAAGACGCATCTGGCAGCGGTATCGTCTTGGAGCAAGCCAAGAGAAGCATATCTATGCTGCTGGAGAGGCCCGTCCACACAGTTCACATCTACTGGAGGAAGTTCGATGACAAGTTCATGAGGCCAATCTTCGGTGGACCACAGTCACACTGACTGTGCATGCGCAACAGAACTGGCATGCTGCGCCGCAACTGGAGTTCTAAAATCAAATGCAGAGAAAGAAGCTGCGTCCATGGTCGCGATCCCCTGTTTAGTTTCACAATAGCAAATGCAGAAGCCAAGCGTTTGGCTCGCTGCCCTGAGACTGAGAACCTGAAATTCCTGCCTTTAGAAAACTGTATCAGAGAACACGTACTCTGTTTCGCAGGCTGGCTTTGTGCTGATAAGAGCTTCTTGAATTTCTGTTGCTGATGGCACTGTAAAGTTCGTAAAAGTAATTAGTTCCGAGCAACTTCAGTCCTCTTTATTTGGAGTACTTAATTACAATCAGGCTTTTTTAGAAATTGAATTATCTTCAGCCGCACACAACCAAGTTCTTACTTCTTACAGTAAATTCAGGTTTATGGGAAAAAAATCATAAGCAAAAATCACAATCAGACATGTAAAGATAAAACCACACAATCCGAGTGAAGAATCGTAGGCAGAACGTAAGCAATCTGAAATCTGAATGCTTCTTGTTTTGAATTTTGAGCTATATATAAACATCTATCAGAACCTGTAATAAATAAAAACAACTAAAACAACCAAATGCACTTGTCGTCATCATCTTTTACTGTTTTTCGCTGAATCCCTGTGTGTCTAGGCGCCACCGGAGCCGAGCTTCTTGCCAAAGAAGAGCAGCTGCAGGTGATCGTAGCCAGCAAGCGCGCCGGCGCCGGCGATGGCGCGGAGGACGTTGGCGCCGGCGCCTTTGAACAGCGACTTGGGGTCCTCGTTCTTGATGATCTGAGCGAAGGCGTCAATGGCGCCCTTATACTTGACGGCCTCCCCCGAGGTCATCATCATCCTCCTCCGGACGGAATCAAGCGGGTACGAGGCCAGGTTCGCGCCATTGGTGATCATCCAGCCGAGCGCCAAGCTCGCGAGGAAGCTGTCCTGCAGCTTCCCCGTGAGCAGCACGGGCTTGAAGGAGTCGTACATGCCGAAGTAGAGGCCGCGGTAGACGACGATCCCGACCACCGAGACGTTGAAGCCGCGGTAGAGGCCGGCGACGCCGTCGGAGCGGAGCGTCTTGCGGTAGACGTCGGCCAGCCCCGCGAACTGCCTCTCGCCGCAACCCTTCGCCGCGCGGTAGTCGTTGGTGAGGCGCGTCCGGGCGTAGTCGAGGGAGTAAGTAGACGAAGAGCAGCGACGTGGCCCCCACGGCGCTGCCGGAGGCGACGTTCCCGGCGAACCACCGCCAGTAGCCGTCCGTGTCCCTGCGGAAGGCGAGCAGGCCCCGGAAGTAGTCCTTGAAGGCGAAGTTGAGCGCCTGCGTGGGGAAGTAGCGGGCGACGTTGGCGCCGTTGCCGCGCCACAGCGAGAGGGCGCCCTCCTCCCGGACGGTGCGGCGGAAGCAGTCGCCGATGCCTCCGTAGGGGTACCAGAGGCGGCCGGCGCGGATGAGCGCTTCCTGGTTCTGAAGAAGCATCTTGACGCGCTCGACCGGAGCCGCCACCGTCTTGGACACCGCCGACGACGCCCCGCCCAGGAGGAGGTCCGCGACGAAGCTCTTGCTCTTCTCCGCGGGCGCCGAGGCCTGGACAGCCGGCGGAGCGCTGCCGCCCGTGGCATGAGCCGTCGGCATCAAGGGGCGCCAGACGCTAGGATGCGCGTGTGCCTAGCTTCTTCTCATGGCCGCCAAGTGGTTGCTGCTTTGGGATGCGATGCTGAAGCGCGCGGGCAAGCCGCCGTTGGCCCGGTCCGCCATCACGATGGCAACCGAACTGAAAACCCCTGCCTAATAATACAGTAATGGGCCTCTGTCTTCCACTCGGAGCTTTGCAATCAGCAAATGCAGAGAGCTAGTGCTGGCTGGGGAAGGTCGCTGGCTACCGAATCAGGGTGGTCTGTTTTCTGTTCCTCCAAGCAAATTCCACCGTTGTGATGTAGAGGGTTTGATGGTCATGCGTAGACCGTCTCCCATCTGCTGCGGTGACCTGGTGGCTGAATTTTAATTTACAACAAGTGAAGAGCGGCTTGGCCACCGCCTGTTCAGGATTTCAGGGGGAAGCTTCGATCACATTTGCGGCCCCGTCTGATATTCATGCAGCTATCAGTGCCAGCTAGAGCTAGTCGACACGACTTGGCGAGTAGCCGACAAGATGACGGGAACGGGAGTGACAACGAAAAACTGACGTAATAATGCACTCATCTGCATCTGCATCTGCATCTGCATGCATGTATAAACAGCCTTCATGTCGCTTCTACTAGTTTGAAAGAACAGCCAGGCACCATGCTTGGGCGGCCCAGAGGTTGACTGAAATCAAAGAAACTCTGGATCAATGAACCAGGGACAATAGGACCATCATCACATCACCAAATGCTGCACGTCGTTGCTGCCGCCGCCACTCCAGTATTGAACCAGGACCTCATGATCTTCATCCGATGTTCCATGTTATTGCCGCTACACACGATTCAATTCCACGCTAACTGTACTGCCGTTTTAGCTCACCCTACCCAAACGTTCCCAGCCAAAAGCGCTGCGCCCCGCCAAAAGCCCAAAACCACTACGGGAAAGCTAAAAATTGCCGAGTGTATTTTTTTTGTCGAGTGTTTTTTTTCGAGCACTCGGCAAACAAGCTCTTCGCCGAGTGCCAAGCCAAAAGCACTCGGCAAAAAAAAATACACTCGGCAAATCGGGACTTTACCGAGTGTCAAATAAAAACACTCGGCAAACCCGCTTCTTTGCCGAGTGTCAAAGAAAACACTCGGCAAAGAGGGTAGTTTGCCGAGTATCACAAAAGACACTCAGCAAAGAGGGGGGTTTGCCGAGTTTTTTTTTTGACACTCGGCAAAAAAATATTTTTTTCTCTTTTCACCATGAAATTTTTTCTACTCCCCACATACAACATGTGGTACTCCATGTTAAAATTTGGTATATTTTTGGATTTTCTTTGCTATATTTATTTAATTAATTGCATTTCAAGAAAATTTTTGGTATAAGTCAAATTTGAACTGCAAGTGATTCAAATTATGGAACAAAATGAGTAGAAAAATGATATTCATGTTATTTGGCCCATTTTGAGACCTGACCCATGAAATGAAAAGAAATTTCGAACATGTTGTTCAGGAAACATGACCATGAACGTGTGGCAGTAGTATTTTTAAATTGTAAAAAAACAAGCAAAGTCTGAAAATCATGAGATTTGTCATAATGTGATGATATAATACGTGGAGGTTGTGGAAAAAAATTGAGAAAGTTTTGCACATTTCATCATGTACAATGATTACAAACCGAAGCATCTCAGAAGAAGAATAGTAACTTTGAGAGGATTCGATAAGATTTAGAGTCGAAGTGACGGTCGAGTCTGGATTGACTACAAAACTTTTTGTATAGTCAATAGAGGATATATATTGGTTCGTGTGAAAATTTGGTATTT
>NC_028453.1:15533135-15540927 GCF_000263155.2 Setaria italica
CCGGCTGGCGGTGGTGGTGGTGCTGGCGGCTGGTGGCTGGTGGTGGTGGCTGGCGGCCGGTGGCGATGCTGGCGGTGGTGGCTGGCGGTGGTGGCTGGCGGTGGTGGCCGGTGGTGGCTGGTGGTGCTGGCGGTGGTGGCGGTGGCGGCGGAACAGGTTTTTTTTTTATTTTTTTCAACAATTGGATGCCGAGTGTTTTCTGGCCACTCGGCAAAGACTTTGCCGAGTGCGCGACAGAAAACACTCGGCAAATCCTTGTTTGCCGACTCAAAGTTTGCCGTGTGCCGTTTGCCGACTCAAAGTTTGCCGTGTGCCGTTTGCCGAGTGTTACACTCGGCAAATGGCTCGCCGAGTGTATTTCGCCCTTCGCCGAGTGCCCCTAGCACTCGGCAATTTTCTTGTTTCCCCGTAGTGAACCCCCTAACTGTTTTTATTTTGACATTGTAATAACACCTATAGTGTTAAATAAAGTGCATTAGATGATGATCATATGCACATAATTAGCATTAATCATACATACATAAATGCATAGAGTAAATAGGAAAAAAATCCTGCCCTCATCTATAATCTATCTACTTTGTTCACCTAACCCCCTCAACAAAATTTATATTCAACTTACTCCCACAATCTGTTTAAGTTAGTCCAACCTACCCCTAATGAGGTTTGCCTTTTTCGTTTCTCGCTGTACAAGTGAAGCTTGAAGTTCAAATTTTACAATGTGACTTATAACATGATGTCCTATATTAGAAAAAATATATTATGAATCTTCCATGATTATGTCTCATTCAGTTTTGTATCTCTACTTCTAAATGTTCCTAACCTATGAAAATAACCATGAAAAAATTTTAATATATTTTTCTAACATAAGGCATCATGTTCTCTATCCATGCATAAAATTTTAATTTAAAAATCAAATTATATACAGAGAAAAAATGACACACTCATTAGGGGTTGATCTGGACCAACTAAAACCGTTTGGGGGAGTAAATCAAGTCTAAATTTTGTTGAGGGGGTTAGATGGACAAAGTGAATAGGTAAGGATAGTAAAATAATTTTTTTTCCTAATAAATGTTGCAAGAGTAAAATTCAGAAGTGGTACACGAACTTGGCATTGCATGTCATCTAGGTCCTTGAACTCCCAAAAATGCACATATGCATCCTTAAACTTGCTAACCAGTTCACATTGTAGGATCTAGGATACCAACTGGACGAGGTGTGAATAGGCGGTTTCAACTAAAATCATAACACTAAATAAATTTAATTAGTACCACAAGAGAAATTCTATTTCTACTCTTCCTAGAACTAAGTGAGGGTTTGCAACCTAGGGTGACAAGATACAATTCAATCTCTAGGAATATAATTGCTCAAAGTAAATTGCAATAATAAAATTGAGCAAAGAAATAATCGAAGACAAGAGACAAATTTATTCCGTGGTGTCGATGACTTGCCGGTCACCCCTAATCCACGTTGAGGTGGATTCAATGTTCCAACCTCTCCTCTATCAGGACTTAGCTTAATCTTGAGCCGGCTTGGACCGTCCGACGGCCATATCCGTCCAATATACAAACGCCAAGGTTCTGTCCAACTTTTATAATTAGCTGGCAGACTGTCCACTCCAGGGGGCTGTACCGTACGCAGTTCACCTTGAAAACCCTTACTAGAACCAAACCTTGTGGTGTCCAAAAGTTGGAATAAGTGGCGGACCATTCGCTTGTCAGGGCTGGACTGTTCGCCATGACAACTTTGCACCCACACCAGAACATCTCCATGTTCTGTCTAACTTTTGAATTAGCCAGTGGACCGTCCGCCTCCCACGGCTGGACCGTCCTCCGGTCAAATTTTTTAGCACTACAAAACAAGCTCAAAAACGGCTAAGTCAAAGAACGGTTCGCCTCAACAAGGGAGACCGTCTGCCATACATGTGTGTTAGCCATTTTCTGAAACACACATTACCGTTTTTCTATCCACTTTCCAAACGAGATAAACTCATATGCATGCAATGCAATTGTTTAAGTAAAGTGGCACTATAAAACCGTCAAGCAAATGAAATTGACCCCTCTTGATAATACGGCTATCTAGCCTATTAACCCGGTTAATTATCATCCACTAAGTACCTCTTCACCGGTAAAAAAGAAAAGTCCTATCATATACTTTTGCCTTGAGCTTTCCAATGCAAATTCATCCAAGCTATCACCATAGCATCCTTTGAAGCCTAATTCATCTCCAAGACTAACCTATACTCATATTTCCAATAAAATTGTTAGTCCATAAATATTGTCATTAATTAACAAAACCCAGGAGCCTAGATGATTTCACACGTGACGTCCAAATCTACATAACACGTGTTAAACTGCATGCGTGGCAGGCTGATTGGAGGATGACGTGGAACTGACACGTGGATCCCATGTGTCAATCGGATCTCTCTCCTCTAATGATCTGATGGTCCATGTTTTTGTAATTACAGGAAAAGAAAAATAAATCCAAGGCAGTCGAAAATGGCTACCGCGGCCATCAGAACACACCGCCCAGTGACCCTCGGCCACTCGCCTGTGCATGGCCCCAGCTGCCGCCGCCGCCGTCCACCCGTCGTCGTGGCTGCGGCCCTGGCCACCTTCCCGTCTAGCGGGGCTGCGCTGCCACCACCGTCATCTGCTCGCGCCCGCGGCCACCAGATCACGCCGCCCCATGACCCTCGGCCGCTCACCCGTGCACGGCCCCAGCCGCCGCCCCTGCAATCCGCCCGCCGCAGTGGCCGCGGCCCCGGCCGCCTTCCCCTCCGGCAATGCAGCACCGCCGCCGCCGTCATCTGCTTGTGCCAGCGGCCATCAAATTTTGTGCCGGCACGTGACCCTCAGCCACTCGCCCTGCGCACAGCCCCAGCTGCTTGGGGCTGCCGATGCCTTCCCGAAGCTCGAGGCGCGTTGCTTGGGGCTGCCCCCACTGCTTCGTTGCGGAGCACCGCAGGATGTTGGGCGCCATTGGAGGAGCCGCTGGGTGGTGCTCGGAGTCCCTCATCCGTCGAAGCGCTCAGAGCCACTATCACCCGCACTATCGCGGAGGTGAGCCGGGAGCGGAGGAAAGAGGCGCAGGTGAGTTCAACACTGGCCGAGTTCTCGGGCAGTCGGCGATAGGGGCGTCGCGCCGAAGCGAGCAGTCGGCGGCCAAGGTTGCGGGTCGTTGTGCGTGGATGACTGCAGTGGACTTACCACGGCGGGCTTGCGGCAGCCGATGGCTGCGGGGAACCGTATGGTGAGGGGTCATAGGAGAGGCCATGACATATGGGCCCCACATGATATGTCCATGTCATTGCATATTCAGCATGCCACGCATGCGGTTTAACCTAAGGTCCTGTTTGGTTCCACCTCCTAAAAGTTTTAGGAGCTAAAAAGTAACTAAAATCTGTCTAAAAACACACCTCATAAAAGCTCCTAAAAAGTTTGAGGAGGGTCCAAGAACTTTAGGAGCTCCACCCCTCCTAAAACCAACTAAAGGTTATTCTCGACCGCTAGTGCCCCTCGCACCCTTGTTCCCGCGGTAGACCCTTTCTCCCCCATCCCGTTCAACCCCAATCCCGCCACCCCCATCCCCGCCGCTGCTCGATCCACCGCCGGTGGAGGAGTTAGTCGCGGCCAGATCCAACTCTAGGGCCGCCTACAACTCCGACGCGGACCATCACCCCGTGCTCCGGCTCCAGAAGGAGGGCGTCGCCGTCACACCGGC
The DNA here is from genome assembly GCF_000263155.2 of Setaria italica. Taxonomy (NCBI): domain Eukaryota; kingdom Viridiplantae; phylum Streptophyta; class Magnoliopsida; order Poales; family Poaceae; genus Setaria; species Setaria italica. Next base: position 15,536,856 of record NC_028453.1, read on the forward strand.
CCAGGAGCCCCAGGCCGCCCTCCCGCTCCCCCGACGCCGGTGGCCGCTTGCTCCCCCTCGATGCCGCCCGCCACTCTCCACCCCGCTCCCGGAGCTCTGTCCTGTCCCCACGCCACCCACAAAGGTTGTGGTGGAGGTGGTGCTATCGCAAGGGCTCCGCTTCCCTCCGATTCCTCCCCCACCCTCCTGCTTTCCCCCAAATTCGCGACCCGACGGAGGTGGAGAATCCCCGCTGCGGCTGCCTCGACCGACCGGACCACTATGGCTGCAATGTCCATGGAGTCGCTCACCCTCCACCATGCTAGGCCCACCGCGCTCCCTCCCCGCGCGGGCCTGCGCCTCCCGCTCCTGCGCCCGCGCGCCTCCTCCTGCTCCCCCACCACGACGAAGACCACCGCCCTCCACCCCCCGCTCTTCGCGTCGAGGGGCCCCTTCCTCCCGGGCCGTGAAATGGTCCTGGGGATCGTGTTCCTGAAGAGGAGGTCCAGCGCTGGTAGCGGTGGTGTGCCCCGCGGCACGTCGCATGCCGTGGCTGCGGCCGCGGCGGTGCTAGCTCTGCAGCCGGAGGAGGCCACCAAGAAGTTCCTCAGCATCAACGTGAAGATGCTCGAGGAGCTGAGTGGGATGCGACCGCAGGGAGAAAGTGAGGGGAGGCAGAGAAGGAGCAGTGGCATTGGGGGAGGGTACCATGGTCCTTTTGCCATAGTATTTAGTGCCTTTAGTCAGTTTTAGGAGGTGGAACCAAACAGTTTTTTAGGAGGTTTTAGAAGGTTGCCTAAAACTTTTAGGAGCTTGAAACCAAACATGCCCTAAGTACCGGTGATTTGGACATCAGATTAGCAAGTTTATGGATATAGATGTGCATTTTAGGAGTTCGAGGACCTAGATGACACTTGTTGCAAGTTCGTGTACCGTTGGTGAATTTTACTCCTGTTGCAAGTGTAGTTACGTATGTGCGGATTTTTAACCTTTTAAATTACAATTTATGGAAGGTTTTGGCCATTTTCCTATTTAAATAAAAAATGTAAAAATATGAAAAACTATGGAAATTATGCCAAGGTATTGCTAACATTTTCAAACAACTCATATTTGACCCAGGAACAAGTTATATGAAGAAGAAAAAAATACTCCAAAGTTAAATGCATGAAAAGTGGAAAAACCCAAGTGTTGGATTGTTGAAAAGCTATCATGTTTGACTGCTGGTAAAATTAAATTTTACCTAAATACTTTACTTTTGTTCGACATGAAAGTTGTAGTCTGATGCATAACCTTTAACCACGGTATGTTTTGGATGTGTGAAAACTTGGAATAGTTGTTCGAAAACATAGTCAAAATCTTATCAAACCCTTGTTTGACTACCTTAACTCAAAATTGCATGAGTCCCTAAAAAAACCCGAAACCACCCCTTTGACAATATATTTTCTCCAAGTTTTATGTAAGAACTTTCCAAACATCCTTTCCAGAACTTGTTGATCTATGTTTGAAAGTGACGTCCATTGAACTTGTTCGTCAACATCTTAAGATCTTAACCCTAGAATTCTAGCCCAAATTGTAGCAAAACTCATTTTTATGTATGTCTGAAAATTCAGTAAAATCAAGTTTTGCCAAACTTTGGAGCTCCATATCTTTCAAAGCGTGGAATTTTTATCCAAGTAACCTTAGTAAAGGTTGTAGAGGGTTTTATGGACCAACTTTTATATAAGTCGATTGGGTAGGTTATGCACGGGTTTGGAGACTTTAGATCGGTCAAAGAGCGAGAAAAAAGAGTCGATGACGACTTAACTGAATCAACCAATTCATGATGACGTGCCATGCGGCGGCCAACTTTTGTCGGCGAGCCACAATGCCCCCACTTGCCCGACGCACGCGCTAGCGCCTCTACCTCACCTCGCATTAACCCTTTTGAGATGGTCACCATTCCCTCCCTCCCTCCCCCCTCTCTCTCTTCCTCTACCGAACCAACTGAACCAAGCTTCGCCACTACAAATTTGCCGAGTGTTTTCATATTTGCCAAGTGCATTCCCTCGAGCACTCGGCAAACAACCTCTTTGCTGAGTGCTAAGATAACAACACTCAGCAAATAAATTACACTCGGCAAAACACTTATTTGCTGAGTGTAGGAAATAAAACACTCGGCAAATAACAACTCGACACTCGGCAAAACGCCACCACGTGCCCGCCACGTTCAACGGCCGTCAAACGGCATGTCAACCGTTAGCACTTTGCCGAGTGTCCATGTAACAACTCTACCTAAATTAAGTGCTTTTAAATGTAAACCAGTGTTTAATCCCTAATTGAAAAGGTGAAATGACCTTTATAACCCTAAGAAGCTCTTTTTGGAGTTAGAATTAGAACTTGGAGTTTTATATACAAACTTAAGTTTCTGCCCAAATGAGAGTTGTAAAACTTTTTAATTCAGACAACTTTTGTTAAAGCCACTTTGACTAATTCGGAGTGGAACGGATTCAAAAACAGCAATCACAACCGGATTACTAAAGAACCCTAAAAACCTCAAGTCCTGGAATTCGAGTTTTCTTCCAACTTTGTAAGCTTATATCTCACAAATTTCTATCTAAACTCAAGTCAGGGCCTTAACAAAAGTTGTAGTACCTCAAATGTGTTCCAACTTTGTTACACTGACTCAGGTCCAAATCGGGCCATAACCTGTTCAAAACCCCGGTTAAAGTAAGGTAAAACGGTCAACTCACCCCTAATGCCTTAATAATCCTAAGTCTGGAAAACTGAGCAGGTTACACCTCTTGGCGAGGGTGTTCCTCCAATTTTCTGAACTAAGATCAAGAAATACCCTAAATAAAAGTTGAAGTCCTCAGATTGTAGAACAACTCTTTCAAAAACACCTTGGTCTAATTCGACTTGGAAGCTGCCCAAAAATCGACTCAAACATCACTAAGTCCCTGAAATCCTGCCTCTTCGGCCGATTTTGGCTAAGTCTGGAATTCCAGATTTTTAGCTAACTTTGGCACGAAATATCTTCGAATCCTTTCACGATCTAAACCAACACCTTAAACAAAGTTTGAAGAACGTCCAGAGTTGAGCAAGTTTGTTTAAAAGAGTTTTGGAAGTTGTGTTGAAAGATTCGGAGAAAGATCACCCCAAAGCTGGTCGGGCTTGCTGCCCGAAGGAAGCCTCGATGCCCGCGCGCCAGCGACAGGGCGAGGGTCACGGCGCCCAACCCGCGTCTGCGATAGGACGGGGCGAACGCCGGGCTAGCCAACCGCCGGCCGCGCGCGTGTCCGCTTGCTCCTGCCGCGGCTCTGCTCCGATCACCGCGCGTGCGCCCATTCGCCGGAGAAGCCGCCACGCCAATGCCGTCCCGCGCCTTCGCCTGCTCGCCCAACCCCCACGGTAGCCCTCCGCCTCGCCCGCCCGACAAACCAGAAGCCCCAGTCGCATGTCGCCCAAAAGCCAATCGCCACCGGAGACCACCCGGGAGCTCCGCCTCCTCTGCCCAATGGTGCCGCTGGCCAATGGTCATCTTGCCCGTGCACTCTCCGCCCCCTACCTTATCCCTCCCCCACCGGAGCCCCGCCTCGACCCTCCGCTCCACCCCAACCCTATAAAAGGAGCTCCCTCACCAGCAACGCCACCCCTTTGCCACCGCCCGCACACGTGCCACCGCTTCCTCCTCTGCGCCGCCGTTGAGCTCCCATGGAGCTCACTCCTCCGCGCCACCCCGCACTCTGGTGACTGTGCCGCCCGCTTCGTCACCTCCCCGCGCACGTCTCCGAGCCGTCCGTCGCCTTCCCGACGCCACCGGTGCGCCGGAACGCCGCCTGCACCGCCGCCGCCGCCGCGTTCTGCTTCCCGCCGGCCATCTTCATCGCCCCAACCCTGCCAAACCAAGCTCAGGTGAGCCCCCGCGCCCTCCCGACTACTTGTCGTCCCATCATCGTCGGCGAACCGCCGGGAATTTTCCTGCCGCCGCCGCGCGAGCCCCGGGGACCACATTGCATCGTCCCCTTTCTTTCCAGGGGTTTGGGCGCAAAACCTAGGGACCTCTGCGTAGTTTAACCGTAAAACTAGGGGCTAGCTTGCAAGTCTGCTACGGCTT